>NC_136014.1:13800718-13883218 GCF_048128805.1 Centroberyx gerrardi | reverse complement strand
ATTTTAACAGTGCTGTACAACAATACATGTGGAATGTTTTGCCAGTAAATGAAACAATATTTTGCTTCATATTTTGCTCCCTTTTCACTCACCTTTATCCATTTCTTGACATTTCAATCTATTTCCCACTAGTTCCTTTGTTTCATTCTAATAAACATTCACAAGGGTAATAGTGGGAAAAACTGGGTGAGGAAAGAGAAAGAGAAACGCTTTCCCCTCTTTCAACGTTGCGCCCTTCAGCAAGGCACGCATCATGCATGTCACTTTATGAATTTAAAGCTTGGCTTTGCTGAAAAGGAGCGTATGTGCTCTGTCGACTGTCCCTAAAAATAGATAAAAGATGAATAAAGGTTAAAAAACACTGGTCTTCTCATTTTGAATCTCCATCTCTGTAACCAAGTCAAGTATTGGGCGTTGCAGCTGTCACACCAGCCAGTTAGGGCATCAAGTATCAAGAAACAGAAAGAAAGTAAAAAATACAAATAAAAGAAAAAAGTTATTTTATTTGACATTGCGCAAAAACTGAAAAGCGAAGAATAATCTGAGTAAATGTTTCAGCCCATCAGGCTACCATCAATGCTATTTCTTTGTCTTCATTTTTCATTTTTTGCACCATGTCAAATTAAAAGAACATTTTTTGCATCATCTCAGTTTCTTAATGTCCTGTATTTGAGGTTTGATGCCCTAACTGGCTGGTGTGTAGGTTCCTTTTCCCTTTTGATGGTGTTTATGAACTATGCTTTTGAGCAAACACACCCAAACACTCGTGCCTTAGTCAACACAGGCGCAGTATCAAACATTTTTATTCATAATTTCAAGTAGAGGGCATTCCCATCAGAATTTCACATGGCAAATCGACTGCACGTTCTTTCACTGTGTCTCAATGCACACAGTTGCTTTTAACATTTAACAAAGGTGTGTGTGCGTGTGTAGGTGTGTGTGTGTATGTGTGAGAGAGAGAGATGGTAATGACCCAAGGCATCAGGTGTCCCCCTCGGTGGCCCTGCGGGGACCATCTGGAACCCTTCCCTTCCTGGTGACATCACACATCCAGCCTAACCTTTGACCCCCAAACCGGCTAATTAGCAGAATGCCCCTCCATAACTGCCACGGTTCCCTTCTTTTTTTTCTCTCTCTCTCTCAATCTTCCTCTTTCCATCACATTCCCCCCTCTCCACCTGTTCCCTCATGTCACTGGGTGTGTGACCGACGCTCTCAGAGGGAAATGGTCACTGAAAGGCTTTCCTAAACACTCAAGGAAACTTAAAGCAGTGGTTCTCAACCCCAGGGGGTCGCAAGATCATTTTGAAACATGAGATAGTTTCTGAGATTGGAAAAAAACATATTTCTGCCATACAAATGTGTTATCACGTCTATTTTTCCAGATTTTTCTCCTATTTTTGAGCTTTTTCTTGTGAAATACCGAATAGTTTTCAGCCTCTAGGCCTCCTCTGATAATTCATTTATCAAACAAAACAACCTGAAATGGGAAAATCATTCTCTGGTTGAACTCTGCAGAAATTTCTTCATTGACGCTACTGACATAAAGGAACATTTAAAAAGTGTCTTATAATCTTACAGGCTTGGTGAAGAAAGCAATGGAACCCCCCAATTCCATTATTTGCAAAAGTGTGCTATTTCCTTACTTTTTAGTTAAACTGGGTGGTAGATGTTAGGTTTTTTGTGGTACATAAGTCATAGCTAAGTAATGTAGTGATAATCTCTTTGCAAGTAATACTGCTTGAAAGTGATAGTTATGATGGCATTACTTCAGTGTCTGTGTTTCATCCTGTAGCACAGCGGAGAGAAAAAGAGCACCGAGAGCCCTGAGTCTCACCAGAAGACTTTTTAGTATGGTATGCTATTTTAGTCCCTCTCTCTCTCTCTCTCTCTCTCTCTCTCTCTCTCCCTCTCTCTGTTTCTCTCTTGTGGATCCATGTATCTCAGAGGTGATCATCAATCTAGCAGACTCTATTATTACTTTTCCACTAAGTGCTTTGATTTCCAGCCCACCCAGGAGATTATGCCTCAACCCCCCTCTTTTCTCTCTTCCCTCTCCCTCCATTCCCTCACCTATCTGCCCCTTACTCTCTCTCTTTCTCTGTCTGCTCTACATATCTCTATCTTTCTATCTCCCTCGCTCAGGCCTGTGAACTCTTTTCTCTCCAAGCACATTGCCACTTATGTTTTTCTATTTCAGCCTTTAAAAGCTATTCCTCCATTTTCTCTAAAACCTCACTTCTTTCCACCTGGATCCACAGATGTAGCTGCACAATAATTGCTTAGCTGCTTTTCTTGTGTCATTCGAGCAAGCGAATATCGGTGGTGGTGCTTGTTTAGATGCACTATGGCACCGGAAGCACAGGGGTCAGAGGTCAGTCCTCAAGAGACACACCTCTTATCCTTGCACGCGCTTCATTTGTGCAGGCAGAGGTGGTGTACGTGTGCACGCATACGCTCACACGCACTCACACACTCATGCATGCCAACAAGACAGCTTTAAGATCTAGACATCAAACTACAGCCTCACGCATGTGCGTTGCTTCACACAAACACACACACATACCCACACATATATAACATTTCTCACTTGTCTCTCTCTCTTTCTCTCAGTCACTCACGCTGCATGTTTCAGTCTCTCAGTATCCCTCACAATGCAATGTTTTCCATTGCACACCACAGCTCTACTCTTGCAGCTATCAGCAGCGTTCTCTCAGTGCCCCCCTAAGGTTCCACTTGAGGCCGCTCCTGGGTGCTTGTTGTTTGGGCTTGGCACTGAGTGGACCAGCGCATGGAGCATCGGTGTGGAATGATGTGGAAGGCCAAACAGCGGTTTTGGGGGTGCCAGGTATCCATTACATCTGAAGGGAGCGAGGCGCCAGCTTGCCATTTGAGACGTGACACCCCCCTGTCCTTGCACTTTATCCCGTTAACTGGCCTGCAGTGATGAAAGTGACGTGGGGCCCAGAGTGGAAGAGGCTAAATACTCTGATTATTGTCAAGGTAAATCCCATGACATGATCCATTCACTGCAAAACGAGAAGTCTAAGTTAGGTTATGAATCAAACAAACAACAACAATAGCAATAAAAATAATGTTAAGAATGTATTCATGATACATAATAATAATAATAATAATAATAATAATAATAACAAGAAGAAGAAGAATATATTAATAGTATATTAATGGTAATACACTAATAATAGCCTACATTATTAATAATAATAACATTTTTATTATTTTCTTATTATTACTACAGTTACCTACAATTACTACAATAACGTTTGCAACATGCAATTCGGCAAATCTTTGACCTAATTTGTACGATATATG
Organism: Centroberyx gerrardi; assembly: GCF_048128805.1. Taxonomy (NCBI): domain Eukaryota; kingdom Metazoa; phylum Chordata; class Actinopteri; order Beryciformes; family Berycidae; genus Centroberyx; species Centroberyx gerrardi. Next base: position 13,879,885 of record NC_136014.1, on the reverse strand, counting down.
AAGAAACTTCACTCAAGTGGGGACCGGGGCCCCCTAGGGGTCCTTGAAAGGGTTCAAGGGGGTCCTTAGTAAAATGAAAGAATTAACTTATTGATTCATATTCATTCTCTTGCTGAAATATTTTCTACTGAGTTAAATTACAGTGGAATTAAACTGATGGTGACCCATCATGGACCCCTCGGGGTTCTGGACTCCACTTTGGGAACCACTAAGTTAGATCACCAGCACTTGGTCTCCTCCCAGCTGGAGGTAACGCCTCTTCCAGTCATGGAGATAAAAAGCCAGTTCCTTGCTGGTGCGCACGTCCAGTTATCCGTTCATGAACACGTCGCCGAGGCGCATCGGTCCACCCTCTCCATTCCTGTCCCGTCTGAGCTTCCTGCTCCCATGTTTTGAAAGCGCTTCAGTCGGAGAGAGTCCACCATGTCCACCGGGTCTCTCAGCGATGTCGACGACGAGCTCCTGGACGGCATCCTGAAGTTTGGCTCCGTCGGTAAAGACTCCAACGAGAGCACCGAGGAGAGCTCCAACTGCGAAGGCACTAATGCAAACGACGACCGGAGAGGCGCGCCGGGCAAGAAAAGGAAGACCGCGTCCCGGAAAACGGCACCAAAGGGTGTTGCACAGCAGGAGGGCAAGCAGGTGCAGAGGAACGCGGCCAACGCCCGGGAGAGAGCCAGGATGCGCGTGCTGTCCAAAGCCTTCTCCCGGTTGAAGACCACCTTGCCCTGGGTCCCCCCGGACACCAAGCTCTCCAAACTGGACACACTGCGCCTGGCCTCCAGCTACATAGCGCACCTCCGGCAGATACTGGCCAACGACAAATACGAAAATGGATATATCCACCCCGTTAACCTGGTAAGACCGAGGGATGCAGCGGAGGCAAAACCCAGCTGAAAGTTTACCCACCTTGGCACAGTTGACTAAATCTGTATGAGGCAAATTTATGGTAGCCTATGCATCATCAAACTTATGTGTGTTAGGCTATATGAAAATAGGGTCTTATAAAGAAAAAACAATGCATTTTATGAAAATATAGGCCTAATTGACTTTTGTTAATAGCCTAATGGTGACTCTTTGCCTTATAATGTTCACCACATTGGAGGAAACAGTTTACTCACCTTGTTTTATTTCCCACTACATCACTGGATAAGACTTATCTTAAGAGTTGTTTGATTTGAACCGGGGCTGCAGACCTCTAATAGGCCTCATAAGCTTGGCAACAGCACCAAGGTGAATAATGAGGGTGACTGGCCTTGTGAAGCAGGTGCATGCAGAGGGAAAGAGGAGGAATTCCTTTTCATGCAAACTGTTTTTCACCTAAAAAAAAATAAAAATCTTACTGGCTAAAAGCATGCATTACGTAGCCTATCGACCTGACAAATTATTCTACGATTAATGCACAGACCTACAGCATTAACTACCTCATTTCTCTCTAATAATAATTTCTAAAAAAAAACAGCTGCTTCAATACACAAATGCACAATCCCTTACGAAAAAGAATTAGGCTATAGTGATCATATAAACTAGAAACTATAGCCTTTTGGAATAATATGGGAATATTATAGTGATACCATAGCAGACAAAATACCATAAAGTTCGACAAGATCACTATAAACTCTCCATTGAGTCGGGCAGGACTTTAAGCCCCTATAGGGATATTATAGGAACATTATAGTGCATTTTCGTTCTGGATATTGGGACTGTAGACCTGCAAATGTTTTTAGACATAATGCATTAACATCACACATCACATCACACTCTTGAAAAGTAGTACTTGCTCTCATTGTAGCTATTATAGCTGCATTCAATTCGTTAGGTTGTCCTGCTTCATGGGGTCGTTTTGGGGACATATTTGGCTTTAATATTTTGTTTGACATCTGCCTATAATGGGGGAAATTGAGTTTCACATGTGCTTATAATTGTTTTAATGTCACGCTGTAAGAAGCTGCTCGTCCTAATTCACTGTATTTTTCTCGTAGACGTGGCCTTTCATGGTTGCAGGTAAGCCGGAGAACGATTTGAAGGAGATGCTGAACACAACAAGACTATGTGGAACAACGGCTTCCTGATGCATGAATGGACACCTACCCTTTTTTGAAAAAGAGCAGTGATTTTCCAAGAGAAAGGCTGTGCTTGTTTCCAGAGGGACAGAAATGCACGTCTCATCTCCGCAGACTTTGAGTGGGAATAACCGAGGGAGTGTGTGTCCTCTCTCCTTCGTTCCCGTAAAGACAAGCTGATTTTTTTTTTTAATTTAAATGCGTTCTGTCACTTAACTGTCTTTGCTGGTTCAAAGATAAACTGCTTTAAATTGCTTTTTTTTATACTCTTCAGATGTGCTTTATACGTTTTCCACTCGAACAGGCCTGTTTTGGGGGCTGCATTGTGACAATGGAAGTGCACATGAAATATTCAAGTGTCCACTGTCTCAAAAGGTTACGCAGATTACATGTATATAAAATATATTTGTAAAATCATGCTTGCTCCTTGTGGACTGAATGTACCCTTTCCTTTTCTTCTTTTTTCTTCTTTACTGTTTCTGTTACTGTGTGGGCCTATTTTGTGACCTAGTAACCTCTCTTATCACTCCGCCCCTTCAGAATAGCAGAACTTGAGCTGCAACAAAGTGTCAGTGCGCAGATAAGTCTCTCTCTATTTGTTATCTTAAGTCAACAGTGGACGTGGTTGTCATTACATAAACAAACTTTTGCAATCAAAGATGATTTGGGAACCTTAAAAAAATGTGTTAGTGATTGTGTTGGTCTAGTGTAAACAGGGTCAATGAAGTTTCTCTCCTTGGAAACTTAATAGATTGATGTAGTGGCCTAATAGAGAATATAAGATGTATTCAATAGGCCGCAATGTTACAGGGATTTTACAGTGATTTTACTGCTGACAGCTTTGTTAGGTCAAAATTAGTGGCTAAGGCCTACTGACTTTTTTTATAGGCTATATAAAACGGCGATAGCACACGATTTTATAATAAATATAGGCTGCAAAAAGAATCCAAATATTCACTAAATATTTAATAGGCCTAACTGATCAGAATTAAATAATAATGATTAAACATTTTTCTGTGTCAAGCAATAGGCCTATATTTCTTGAACAGTAACTAAACAAAGTGGTTGCTAAGTGGCACATCGCCTAAGTGTCGAAGGTGATTTTCGATTAGCGCATTCATATTTAATTAACAGTTATGCGGTCACAGGTGTGCGTTTATTGGGTAGCCAGTTTAGAATTCGGCCAATCAGAAGTGCGGCGCGGAACTATCCGTTTTGTAAAAAAGAGTTTGTTGTTGGAGGTCAGCCGTTTTGAAAGTTGTAAATGTGCACACCGAGCTTTAATCCCGTCCCAGACGCGTTGTTTTAATTCGCTCGGGTTGTGACCGCTGTGTTTACATCCTGCCGACAGTTATTTATGCAGTCTGACACAAGGCCTTTCCATGCCTCCCTCTGTCTCTCTCTCTCTCTCTCTCTCTCTCTCTCTCTCTCTCTCTCTCTCTCTCTCTCTCTCTCTCTCTTTCTCTCTCTTTCTCTCTCCCTAAATTCAGTGTTGTTTTATTGGCCTCAATGTATAGAACGATATTGCCAAAGCGTCAACATAGAAGATCAACATTTTTTTTTTTACATTGAATCCCTTTCCATCCCCAAATAGGCCTATAAATCTGTGTGTGTGTCATTCAGTGGATTATCTGGGTTGCTGCGTAGGCCTATTCAATTTTGCCCTCTCTCTCTCTCTCTCTCTCTCTCTCTCTCTCTCTCTCTACTCTCTCTCTCTCTCTCTCTCTCCTCTCTCTCTCTCTCTCTCTCTCTCTCTATGTCTCTCTCTCTCCCTCGCGTTCAGTTATAGGGGCGGTCCCTCGCATCCATTCGTTATGCACTGTTTTCACAGAACGATACATGACCTGTCTGGAACTGCCTCGAGCTCCACACTTGACTTGGGAAATTAATTGGAGAACAGAGACGAATGTTCCAATAAAATAGCCTTTTAGTTTTTTTTTGTTTTTTTTTTATATATATTTGCCTGTGCCTTTTTAAAGAGTGCGCACAAATAACGCACAATATGTCTCCAAATTGCTTTATTATTTACATTTATATTAGCACATAAACTAATGGCTAACTGAATAATTATAGCCTTATAGAAGCGGTTATTAACTTGGGTTTACTCCGCATAGGGGCCTATTCTTTTATAATATTATAAGGACTTGTGTGTCTGTAGCACTCAATTTTGAGTTTAGTGTCCGTATTTTTTTATCGTACTTTTATATCACCTATATGGTACTATAATATTGCAATAGGGACTTAGAGAGTGTATGTGATTCTCATTGGTAAGTTTATAGCCTAATAATACCTTTATTGTACTATTTACCTCCTATGTTACTATAAGTCTCACTATAATATCCCAAGGGACTTTCAGTTTTGCTCTAAAAAAAATAATCTAGTTATTTTTATAAGGGAATAGCAGGGAGGATTCATGTGACTGAGTTTAATAGTTTAATCACACACGCGCGCGTTCACTTCACTATTAGTTCCATCCGAAGTATCCTTTAACATGAAAAGACCGAGTGTTGAAGTAATAAAAGAGTCCCGCCGACGTCTCCTAAAGGACCCCCACCCAATACATCAGCGGCGGTGTGGCAGGGGCCTCGCCGTCACCCCGGAGGGACCACCGGGGAGAAAATAAACTTGGCCGCCTCTCTCCGGGGCCAGCTGGAGAGAGGGAGAGAGAGAGAGAGAGAGATGATGAGAGAGAGAGAGAGAGAGAGAGAGATGAGAGAGGTGGGGGGGGGGGGGGGGTCTGTAGGAGAGCAGGACCGGGATTCCCATACTTGCTAATTGTTTTGTTGGACGGCTGCCCCAAACTGTGATGTGAAGAAAAAAAGAATCAAGAATGGAAAGAGAGGAGGGAAGAAATCCCATTTTGTTCGAGCTGGTTCACCCCCGTCTCTCTTCACATCGATGACTTTATTGGCATTACTGTTTATTAGATCCAATACTGGGTTAGTATAGAGTCGCAGTATACAAATGAAAATTTCCAAAACCCACAGTTTTATACACTCCAACATCTCTCTCTCTCTCTCTCTCTCTCTCTCTCTCTCTCTCTCTCTCTCTCTCTCTCTCTCTCTCTCTCTCTCTCTCTCTCTCTCTCTCTCTCTCTCATCAGCCTTTGACTGTAGTAATTCTTGCCTGGTAATTTGTAACAAACGGAGAGATGCAGTATATTAGCCTGTGGAGAGACATATTGTTGATTTTTTTCTTTTTCTTTAATTCATAAAGTAATTTTATCCTAAGGATTTCTTGGTCAAGACAACACACATCAGCACCTGCAGCAACCCTCTGCAAAATACAACACATCCCTCCTTCTGGTCTTGTCACATCACTAATCCCCCCCCCCCCCCAATCCCACCCCCACTCTACTCTCCTCTCCGTCTCGCTATCATGCTTTGTTCAATCTGAGACTGCCATCTTCTGGACAAAGTTTCCACATCAAGGTCTTTGTTTTTTTAAACGGATGATATAGAACAATGTTACATCACCCATGATCGAAATCTATAGGCCTTTTGTAAATTGCATAATGTTATAGTTAAACCATAAAAATGACTACGTTCTTGAAATGTACACGATACAAGGGATTTTGTTCTCGTTTTTTTATTGTAATAACAGACAATTTATTTCTGTGGATGACCATAAGGAGACATCTTGACATAATTGCAGACAGAAACATGGTGATGATTTTACATTGACTTTGAATGCAGAGTACACAAAACAAAATGATCTCAAACCACCGAAATCAATATCAAGAATTTTGAGCCGAAGCTGCATAGAGGAGGAATTCAGTCCTTTTATTCTTGTTATTAATGACTGTAAAAATCTGTATGACTGTAAAATCTGACTGTATTCTTTGCTATTCTGTTAATATATTTGCTAGAAAGAATATGCACCCACGAATTTATAGAAATCAATGTAAAGCCAGCGTTTTATTTTCTGTTGAAGATAAACACATGGCTAAAATAATAACAAATCAGCAGTTTTGATGTGAGGAAAATCATGATCTCACCTTTCTTTTCTCGGCGCGTTCCCACCTCATATAATGAAAAGCAAGAACCCGCTAAAGGTGCTGTGGTTGTTCCTATTATCAAAGATCGCATGTTCAGCTGGGAGGCTCATGTGTAGCTCATCACCTTCATTCAGCTCCAGAATAACAGCATTTGACAGGTACTCAAAATCTATATTTTCATACTTCCCTTGCAAATTCAACATTATGCTTTCCCCATTCTTAAACATTTGCATTCCCATGGTGCCCATGTCAGTATGGCCGCATACTGTAAATCTAAAATAGTAAACTCCTTTCACCGGTGCAGTGAAGAACCCTGTGGCTGGATTGTAGGTCTGGCCAACATTGGTAAAGACCTTGCTGAACTTTAGGGTTTTCGGAGTGTTGAAAGGCCCCACGCCTCCTGAGTCGGACAAAGCAGCGTAAAATGCCACCTTTGCACTCTGTTTCATTAGACTATCCACTCTGCTCTCGCTAGTGTTCATTCTGCCTGTTAAGGATGACAGCTCAACTTCTTGGGCTGCGTTCTGGGCCTGCACGTCGTCCATCTTGTTTTTGAGGAGCTGCAGCTCATTTTCGCTCGCTGCCACTCTGGTCTCGATGGAAAACAGCTCAGCTGCCTGCACCTCTTGCTCTGTCCGCAGCTCTTCCACTTGGCCCTGAGCGGCACCGAGCCTCGCTCTGAGAGCCGACAGCTCAGTGGACTGCTCGGCGTTTTCTTTCCTCAGCTCTTCCGTCTGTCTCTCGCTGGCCCTCAGTCTCTCCTCCGTGGCGGCGCTCTCTCTCTCCAGCTCCTCCAAGCTGGTTTTAGTGAGGAGGAGATCCAGCTTCTGCTCGTCTGCCTGGATCTCTCTCTCCCTCAGCCTGGCCTCCATGTTCCTCAGCTCCACCCTCTGCTCCACCACCATGTCCCTCAGCGTCCTCAGCTCAGCCCATATGTCAGGGTTGGTGCCGGGCTGGTCGGTGGACTGCTCAGCCGTGGCATCGAGCTCCAGATGTCGCTTTTCCTCAGGCAGGGGATCCCAGATCTTGGTCTCCCCGCCTTCACTCGCTTTCACCTCAAGAACCCATGAAGCCGACAGACAGAGCAGCAGCAGCAGAGACAAACCGTCCCTCATTGTGTATTGATGCCTCTTCAGAAAGCTAATGAGCCGTAAGGGGCTTGGTTACCTTCTTTTTTATAAGCAATATGTTTTGCTGATCATGTCATGAGAGATGCAGCATGTGTTTCTGATAGACAGTTTGGCAGTAAGACCCAAGGTCTCTGATAAAATAAGAGTACAAGCCAAGAGAGTGAAAGGCAGAAATATAGACATGGGCACACAGACGTAGATAGAGAGAGACAGAGGTGAGCGATAGCAGGCTGTTTTGATATTCTCTTATACAAGGCCATGGGAGAGTTCCAGCTGCTAGTTTACTGAAGTAGAATGTATAGTGTGTTGGCTACAGATTACTCAAAAATGAGAAAAATAAATATTTTGTGTGATGTTAGCGTTGTGCACTTTTTTAACAGTCAGAATAACCTTTTTAATTAGCAAATGAGGCGATAGTCCAATGAGTGGTCCACTCTGAAATCTCTGAAAAAGATAGTTACAGTTAAGAGTGTTTAAAGTCGCTCACTTGAGGAACCTGCTACTAGTATTTATTTACACCAGAGGGTGGCACCAGAGGACCTTCTACTATGCAACGTTATGAATGTCAGGAAAAGAGGGTAAAAATGGAGGGAAAGAGAGAGGAGAAAGGCATTGCTTCGGTGGGGCAAGATTTAGGGACACGTTAAAATAATATTCTTGAGAGGGACATTGAGAATTTACCATTGGGGGACTACATTTTGGAAGTTGAGTGCAGAAATGAAGTGCTGCTGACTGCTGCGACTGGTTCGCCCCTTTTGCTTTTTAAACCAAGCTACACGTTAGAAATAAATGTTGGACTCATATGTGCCGTCTTAGATGATGTGAAGATACATATCCATGGTGTGTTTAAATAATTGCCAGATATACCAACAGTGACTGAGGTTGGGGAACAGCTGGTGGTGGTGTCGATTGGTCTCAGATGGCATCGCAGCCTGGCACAGCAGCCACCAGAGCAGAACAGATGCCAAAGACAGCTGGGGCCTGCCCAGATCACCCACCCATGTTTACTGGCATGTGTGTGTGTGTGTGCGTGTGTGTGTGTGTGTGTGTGTCCATAGTTGGCCAGTCAGGTTGACATCATAGGTTTGGGATTCTTAAAGGAGCACAAGTGTCTTCCACCTGCCATGAGACTCCTGGCTCTCACCTCGATTATAGCACCATCTATGCAGTCAACTCTCTTTTTATCTGTCTTTCTCTGCCACATACCACCTTCCTGCTTGTCTATCTAAAAAAAAAGTGAGCAATTTTACGTTGATTAGCTGTTTAACATACATCTAAATGGTTATACACGTGAAAGTTTAGTAGATGTCTACATCTTCTAGAGTATAGAACAAAATATCTTGAACATATGGACTTTCTCAGCTGTTTATGTATTGTTTAAATGTTTAAAAATGTACTTACTCCTTGGTTTAAAACTGGGCTGTACATAGCCAAACAGGTCCTGGGCCATCTGAGAGCTAAAGCAGAGCTGCAACACTGAAGTAAGAAGACTAGTGCTCAGTGGGAAGGGTGAAGGTTTCTATGTTCAAACTGAGCAGTAGGTGACACTATTACCCCATTCAACAACGTCTATACAGGCGAAGTGGACAGCCAGCAGTTTTTCATGCCACTTCCTCTGTCATCTTACTGCATTTCTAAGCTATAATTGGCCTCATTTGGCCCATGCAATGATAGTTTTTCAATATCTTGTCTCTGTCTCTGTGTATGTGTATGTGTATGTGTATGTGTATGTGTATGTGTATGTGTGTGTATGTGTATGTGTATGTGTGTGTGTGTGTGGGTGGGTGTGAATATGTGTACCATGTTTGGCCTGTCAGTGCATGATGTGTTACATGTGAAAGTGATCCTGCAGCCGGTCACCAGTCACAGTCAGGTCACAGCTCAAGAAAGACAAGACCTCTCTCTGGACACACACACACACACACACACACACACACATAGCAGTTACGTTGACAAGTGGAACAGATGAACATCCATTCCTGCTTGGGTGGTTTCAACCATCCTCCTCCTCGTGAGCCTTTACAGGGAACACAAATGAAGAACGATAAATTTTACCAGAAAACCCAAACATAAGCTCAAAGAGGTGTCTGTGGTTCAGATTCCACACACACACACACACACACACACCCACACACACACACACGCACACAGACAAACACAGATTTATGTGGCCTAATTAGCATTCAGCAGACTGTAAAGGAATGTGACCTGAACATGGCTCTTCTGCTAGTCTGTACTTTGGTCATTGCACAATAATTATAATCACTAATATATGGACATCCACCGAAACTCCTGTGTGCACTACTTCTGCATGTTGGGCGGCATGACAGCAGAGAAATGAGACAAGAAAACAACTGAAAGTTAAGTTACATTTGTCATGGAGAGTGAAAGGAAATTTTGGAGTTTGAGAGCAGATGACATGAGACAAAGTTTGTCAGAATTGAACACACTACATTGCAAACACATGGCTGGCACCATTTCCCACTGATCCAATAGCACAGCAGTATCAAAGAGCAGTTGTAAAAACAGGAAGTAGTGGTGTGGATGTCCTCTGTGATTGGCCGGTGTGAGACCAGACAGGACGTTCAGCTTGTTGAGTGTGTGTACAGGATTGTAATTGGATGGTTTAGGGCTTAGGGAGTGTTGATAGTCAAATGCAATTTGGGATCAAAGAGCAAGCAAAGGGCATAAGAGGTCACACATACGCACGCGCGCACACACACACACACACACACACACACACACACACCCATGCGCTAAGGGCAGTGTTACTAGATGGAAGGGGCGCCCAGCTAAATTATGTTTTCCCAGGTGGACACAATTACCTGTGTGTGGTGTGCGTGTGTATCCGTGTGTGTGTGTCTAAGAATTATCCACATGTTGTTTTTAGACCATTCAGGTCTATTATGATTAGGAAGACATGAATCAGAATCGGACTCCCACCGGTCTCCATGAGCCACCCGCAGGTAGGGAACCGTCAGCTGCGGGACGGACGGCCAGACGGCGGCATGATGCTTTGCTCGTTGTTACCGCGCAGAATAAAACCTCGCAGACACCTAAGATACCTAAGCGGTGTCCTCGGTTTATTTAACAAGCGCTCATTCATTCCCGGTGAGAGGAGAGCGCTCACAAAGCCAGAGGGAGTGGGACGCTGATGGGTCACTGCATAGGGGAGCAGAACACAAGCTTTCACTGTTGAGTCATGGAGTTTATGAGAATCCGTGGCTAATCCTCGGCGAGTGTCTGTGTGTGTGTGTGTGTGTGTGTGAGTGTGTGTGTGTGTGTGTGTGGAGGCATATGGCGTGTGCAGGGTTTCATTGCGTGTAGGAGTGACACAAACACCTGCTTTAGTGCTTATCAAATTGGGGCAGTGCATGTATGTGTGTGTGTGTGTGTGTGTGTGTGTGTGTGTGCGGCCACGTGTGTACGTTCGAACAAGCGAACGTGTGTCTCATTATAAACTGCGCAGGCTGAAATCACTCACAGGTGACTTTGTTTATTTGATCTCAATTAAGCCTCCGCCTCTTCCCACATGGAAGCCTGGCCCAGACTTAAAAAAAAAAAAAAGAAAAGAAAAATCCCCCCTTCTTCTATTAATTCCAAACAACGTTCCAAGGATCATGGTGAAACCCCCGAAGAAGAAGAAAAAAAAAATCAGATTTGTCAAACCTGCGCCCGCCCCGGCGGCTTTAACAACGTGTCGTTTTTATCCACACTCCGCCAAAACGGGAACACCTCGGAATACCGGGCACACATGGGCTCAATTATCATCCCGCGGAATTCCGAAAAAGTAAAGTCGGCAATAAGGAAAATATTCCTCTAATCTGGGGGTCTTCCTCAGGCTGGGTGTGAAGGAAATTTTCAGGGGGTCCCCTTTTTAATTGGGTCCAGATTGGACCACCCCATTCAACAAGCACTGGGACAGTTTTTTCTAGAGGGGTTATTTTGTTTTAAAAAAAAAAGAGGGACTATTTTGGTCGTATGTGAACAAATGTCTGATTTTTCAGGGGGTTTTCCTTCAAACCAGATCGCTCTGCCCCAACATTATAGGAAGCAGATGGACAAGACCAAGGAAAGAAAACAGTGACTCCCATAAGAGAGAAACAGAGAGGCAGAGAGAGGTTCACAGTGAGAAAGCATGATAGAAAGACAGGCAGAATGAAAACATGATGAGGAAAGTGATGGGAGGATTTAGAGATACAAAACGTTCACCCTCACAGAGAAGAAGGCATGTAGGCCAGGGTTGATCACTCAGTTTCTTAATGTATTTATAGAAAAACACAGAGCCACGAGTTGGACAACATGAAAAACCATTATGTCCAGCAACTTGACTTCAAACTCCTGCACACACCAGCTGAATAGACTCAGAAACCACACACTCACACACACACACACACACACACACACACACACATATGCACGCATGCACACACAAACAGTCACACACACATACACACCTGTGTTTGACAGATTTATCTGGTGAGTGGAGGGACACAACTTATAACAACACATCATCTGCACTGACAGCTCTGAGAGTGGGGGACAGATGGGGGGGGGGGGGGGGGGGGGGGGGGGTGAAAGCAAAGTGAAATACTACTGTACCTTTAGTGAAAAGGAAGAAAATGGAAAGACTGCCAGAGACAGAGAGACAGGGAGAGAGAGAGGAAAATTAAATTCGATCACACCTTTGTTGTTTCCATTTGAAAATAAGTAACAATACAACATAGCTATGCTAAAATCATACTGCAGCTGGGAAAAAATTACAAGATGCATGTGAGATGAAGAGACAAAGAAAAAGAGAGAGCGAGAGCGAGAAAGAGAAAGAGAGAATTCAATTCAATTCAATTCAATTCAAACCTTACTGGCCCTTAAGGGAAATTTGGTTTGCAGTAAAAACACACAATAATAACACATAAAAACAATGAAATCACTATAAAAAATACTAACACGAAATATAAAAGCATTGCCACAACATTTACCCATATAGACAAACATCAGCTGATAAGACCAGGCAGGGAACCAATAGCTTCAAAGTTCTTGTACCAGTATAAGATGCCAGATCACTTCATTTAAAAATTGAGCAATCTAATTCCAGTGTGGATAAATGAGTCCTTGGTTCTCTTAGTCTTCAGTTCAAACTGCCCTCTAAGGAGGCAGTCGGCCTTGGCCTTCCTCACTACGAGCCTATCAAAGGTTTCAGTTAGTTGTGCCTGGCTCACACTGGCAATCTTTCTGCCTATTTTCACTAAGCTCTCCAGTCTGTTTTTACTGCTAAAGCTTAAGCTGCCAACCCAGGTTACAGTTCAAAAGGTTAACACAGATTCAATAAAACTCCGTTCAAACAAGGTCATCATTTTACCACAAACGTTAACAGGGGTTCATTTACCGTTGGAAAAACAAATGTTGCCGTACCTTCTTGCCAGTTGCATCTGTGTTTCTCTCAAAGCAACGTTTGCTATCAATAACAGTTTGCAGATATTTATAGTTGTCCACCAATTTAATTTCCTTGCGTTTTATTACGGTGGGTTTTGGAACGGATCGCAACCTCAAATCTACTGCCATGTCCTTAGTTTTGACAACATTCAACTGCAGGAAGAATTTATCACCCCACGACACAAAGTCAACAACAACACGACCATTTTACTGCTCCGGCAAGAGACTAAAAATGACAGAATCATCCACAAAAGTGATAAAATCTCTACCTACACATTTGCTGCAGCAGTCTTTACTGTATGAAATGTACAAGAGCGGGTAAGGAAGACAGTATGGAAAGGAGAGGGCACCGTGAACCTGAATACACAGAGATCTGTCAATAAGAAAGTCCACTATCCAGCCCATAATGTTCAGTTCTGCCTTGAAATGTGAGAGGAGGTTCTCTGCCAGCATGTGGGGCTGGACAGCGTTAAAAGCTGAAGACAAATCGAAGAACAGGAGCCCAGTGTGGGTCTTTGGTCCTTCTGGGTGATGATGCAAACGATGAATCTTCCACCGCCTCCCTGCTGCCTTCTGTTCGCACTGTAATGAATCTTATGCATAATCAGCTTGGCTCGGAATATAGTTTTCTATCTTTTTGCGTGCACGTGTGTGTGTGTGTGTGTGTGTGAGGGTCAGAGTAAGGTTGAGTAATAGAGTGTACTTGTACTTAAACACACAGAGAGGGAGAAGGAGAGAGAGTGTGCAGCCCCTTCGAAACATCCCAAAAGTCGAAAGTTTCGTCAGCAAGTTTAGAGTGAACCGTTTGGGAAAAACAACACCCACCCACCCATTCACTTCACCCTCTCTCTCTCTCTGTCTCTCTCTCTCTCTCTCTCTCTCCTCCTCTCTCTCTCCATCCCTTTCTCTCTCTAGATGCCATTTGTCCACCTTGGTACTCTGATGCCCTTCCGGAGGGCTGAGTATCAGCTTTCCTCCCCAGCGGCCCCCATCTCCCTCCACCATGCATTTTTAATGGACACACTCGTGCAGCGGACAAATGATTTTTATTTTTGACAGGGGAGGGCTGGCTCCAGTTACATAGGGATGGGGAGCGAGCGAGCGAGCGAGCAAGCACCCGAACAAGCACAGTCAAGAATGCGCACACACACTTTACACACACACACACACACAGTGGAGAAAGAAAGTCAAGAAAGACCCAGATCTACTTAAGTGCTTACTTACACCTACAGAAGGCTAGATTGTTCCAAAATCCCTCCTAGACTCTTTATTTGTTTTTACATGTGCTTACATAACACACACAGTTTCACACACACACTTAAACTCGCAATGCACGTATGCGCAACCTACACTTACCATAAAGTGGCTGGTTGATTCACCACTTGGATTATGATGGGCCGAAGCCCAGGACGATGACAGAGGCAGGCAGCCCACCAAGAGCTTCATTAAACCAGGATTAGAGCCAGTCTAAACCCATTAACTCTGGCTTAAAACCACTTTAATTCCAATCAAATCAGAATTAAAATTTACACTGGCAGACTATGTGCGTCCTACACATTGTGACAGTGACCTGGTGCCCGCTGAACAGCGAGGCTCACTGTCCGTGTGTAACCGTATGTGAATGCAGTGTGTGTGTGTGTGTGTGTGTGTGCGTGTGTGTGTGTGGAAGTTGGGGGTGGGGGGCTTTACATTACAATCTCTCCAGTGCAGATATTGCCCCGTACAGCATTGAGGGAGAAGAGGTATTACTGAGTACTCTAATAGAAGATATTGTATTACCAATAAAGGGATATTCCCTTCAATCTCAGTGGTAAGAAGGATGGAGCAAGAAGAAACAGAGAGAGAGAAAGAAAGAGAGGAGGAGAGCAAGAGTGAGGGAGAGAGAGAGAACGGGGAGGGGAGTTAAGATAAGACTTGAGCTCGGGTCATAAGGAAGCACTGATGGAGGGGGAATAAAAAGAGATAGACAGAGGTATAATGAGAAGAACTGAAGTGAATAGACATACTATTACTTGAGTAGAAGTTTACTCACATTAGAAAAATCGAGAAAATTTGACACATACATCTCAGTTTTAATACAAATCAGTATCCATTTTGACAAGTTATTTGCAAACAATGTGGTGGGTTACTGGCCCATGGTCTGGAAATCACCCCTTTTTAATTCTATCATAATAGCAAGTAGTATATGTAAGCCTGGAACTAAAACTTACTCAGAAGTAGGCTATAGGAGTAAACACAAGTAGAGCAACTGTATGTTACTCTCCACCTGTAGAGAGAGGGAAAGAGAATGCTAAGCAGGTTAGCTGAAGAGCATTCCCAGGTGTAACCACAGCATTCCCTCCATACACTATAACAAACAGTGTGTGTGTAGGTGTGTGTGTGTGTGTGTGTGCGCGCGTGTGCATGTGTGTAGGTGTGTGTGTGTGTGCGTGTGTGTGTGTGTGTGTGTGTGTATTAGTCATAGGTCTGAGGTTTACACCTCTTGGCCAAACTGGAGCAGAACTTCATCCCTCCAGCCAGTAACAACAAAGTCCAACTCAAACACACACACACACACACACACACACACACCCACACCTCTGGCCCCAAAGAAGTACAAAGTCATAGTTGATAAATCACATTTGTGCTCTGATAGGTGACAAGTGAGGCTAGTAAATAAAATGCTAATCATTTAAATACAATCTTTTTAGAACTTCTGAACAAAAAAATCAATCAATTCAGGGTGACAATATTATTGTGTCCTTGAAATAACTTTGTAAGAATGCATTGTTGAGAAAGCGGGTTGCAAAGTGTGTGTGTGTGTGTGTGTGTGTGTGTGTGTGTGTGTGTGTGTGTGTGTGTGTGTGCGTGCGTGCGTGTGTGCGTGCGTGTGTGTGTGTGAGGCCTTAAAGCTTTCCTGTTGATATGTATGGGCATTAGCTCAGTTTCACTTGTTTTTGCCCTTCTCTTAATCCCCTCTCTCCCTCTTTATAAGCTTCTATTTGGGCCAGCAGTGAAAGAGACTTGGCTTGATATCTACTGGAAGCGACTGTGTGTGTGTGTGTGTGTGTGTGTGTGTGTGGGTGTGTGTGTGTGCGTGTGTCAGCGCATGTGTGTGTGTCCGCGTGTGCGTTTAATCATGTGAATGAATGTATTTGCATGCCTAAATATTGAGTATGTGTTTGTGTGTGTCTGTGTGAGCGTGTGTGTGTGTTTAATTATGTGAATGAGTGTATTTGTGCGTGTGTGTGTGTGTGTCTGTGTGTGTGTGTGTGTGTGTAATGAGAGCCTCTTTGTGACACAGCAGTTGGCAGATAGAGGGGACTGAGTTACCCAAGCTCCCTTGGGGCAGACACACTGCGGAGGGCTGTCTGGGGCACCGCAACGGTATGTATAGGTGTGTGTGTGTGTGTGTGTGTGTGTGTGTGTGTATGCCCCACGGTGGCGAGGATGATGGTTCAGGGATGACAGGAAAGGGGGATGACAGCCCGAGGCAGAAAAAAAGGTGAAGTGAAATGGGGGCATGAAAGAGTGAAGAGATGATGAGAAGGAACGAAAAATGGCTGGAGAGAGAGAATAGAGTTAAAGAGAAAAATGATGTGTCGACTAAAAACAGTATAGGGAATAGATTAATGAGGACTCAAGGAAAATGGTGTCAAAATGAAAACAGAGAAAACCCTAGAGAGGGAGAGAGAGAGAAAGAGAGAGGAGGACAAAATAATGAAAACATGATTTCCAGACATTAGAAACAGAGAGATGTACTACTTCTGTACCAACAGCAGGCACTCCAGAAAAATAGATGTCAGAGTGAATTCAGGACAGGAAAGGCGGACGAGTTTAAAGCTCCCATATTATTCAGTTTTCATAATTTTGTTTTCAAATATTCTTTGTCTCAGGAAACAAATAATGTTCTTCATTTTGTTTTGCAAATAAATCTTAGCTTATTTAAAAGGGTATTTGGTGAATGAATTTGATGTCTCCCTCCACACAGGCAGAGCAGTCACAATACTGGATCCTGATTGGCCGACAATTTTAGCAATTATTTCATAAAGAGAGCCAATCAAAATAAAGTCCAGTTGTGATGTGTTGACTGGAGTTAGTCCCAAACTGCCTGTAGAAAAAGGGTGGATTTTTGAAAATACAATAACTTTGAATTTATTAACCACTCAAACACAATCATATTTTAACAATCTCTACATTAAACATCTTTGATCATATATGTATATAAATAGAGGAAAAGTTGAATTCCTGTAATAGGGCCCCTTTAAGGCTGCAATAATACACTTAATTTGGCCTGATGGGCATAACGCAGTAACAGCTGCTAGATGTGACCAAACAGATGGCACAGGTAACTAACCACACACACACACACACGCACACACACACACACACACACACACACACACACACACACACGCAAACACACACACACACACACGGATCCACTTGCCTGATGTGTTGCATTTGGTATGCGTACCCTACCTGTAGGTGTACGATATGGATGAACAAGGACGAGATTTATTGGATGATTTACATACCCATTATCCTACTTTAGCTCCATCCTCTCGCTAAGTCGTCCTCTCCCTCCGTCTCCCCTCTCCTGCCCAGCTCCATTCAACCCAGACTTCTTGTTTGAATGAGAGGAGCGGACCACCCTAGGGAGAAACGGGTGGGGGATCACATTACCCCCAAAAATGTAGAGGGCTTACAAAAGGGCCATGAGACATCAGGGAGAGGGAGAGAGGGAGACAGAGGGAGAGAGAGAGGGAGAAATAGGAGAGCACATGAAAGAGTGCATTAGCGAGGGGGAGGGAGAGATTGATTGGGATGGAGAGATGAGGGAGCGGATAAAGAGAGGAAGAGGTGGAGGTGAGAGGAAGGAGGGGCAGAACGGGATGAAGCAGATATTCTCTTTTTTTATTCCTTATAATGATCTAGGCTTATAATCGGCATTGTATACACTTACATTGGCTAGTCGTACATTACTGAATTTTATGGCAGTCTCTCTCTCTCTCTCTCTCTCTCTCTCTTTCTCTCTCTCTCTCTCTGATTCTATCTATCTGTCTTTCTCTGCCTCTGTTTCTCTCTCTCTTTCTGCATTATTCACCTTTCTGTTTAAATAATTTACATTTACCTCAGCTCTGGCGTAAATGTGACACATACACACACACACACACACACCTACACACACACACACGCACACACACGCACAACTGTACACAGGCTTTTAACCAGATTGCCTGGTTGCCGCCTGTTCATTGCGGTCATCCAGCAGACATTTTTAAACCTTGCGGACTGGTGACCACGCTGAATCACTATTGAAATTATACCTGTCGCTCTAGGAGGATGAACATGCATCATTCATGTGTAAAACACACTTCACACCGTACTGTTTGAAGTGACTCAGCAACATAGTTGGACATGTAAAACAGTAGCTGAAAGCCCAGTTTGCAGGGAGGCAGATACGGAGGGGGGCAAAAGGGTGGTGGGTATTTAAGGTAAGACTCTTCTTCTCATTAAACAGAATTGTGTTGTAGAGATTTGGTGCAAAATGGAGAATGGAGCTTGTAATGGCTTCAAAAAGGGAGCTATGCATCAATGCCCAATCTAGCTACATGTTGCAGGTCAAGAGGAAGAGATGACCAGTCACAAGCATCGGGACGGACTTAGCTAAAGCTTTCACCCACTTCTGGATTTGTCTTAAATTATTACCTCTCGCCTGAGCAAATGAATCCTTCACTGGGGTTTGAAATAGTTTTTTAGCTGCAGTTTCCAGTAGATTTCCTTAGGAGGCGCTGTGAGTCAGGGCTTTGGGACGCTTCTGCAGACTCCAGCTCTTCCTCTTTCCTTCATTGACATTTAATGATAACGATAACTTGGGTCACACCAGGGGCAGATGCACACACACACACACACACACATACACACACACATACACACACACCCTGCCTGGTTAAAGACGTGAGGACATTAGTGGTAACTTGATGCTGAGTGAGTATTGATCTACTCTCAGGGGGCTCGGAGAGTGAGAGAACACCAGACAGCACTTTATCACAGCACTTGACCATAGGCTGACCAGCGCAGGTGTGTGTGTGTGTGTGTGTCTGTGTGTGTGTGTGTGTGGGGGGGGAGAGAGAGAGAGAGAGAGAGAGAGAGGGAGGGAACATACACTAAACAGTTTGGCCTGTATCGATGTAGATCCGGCTGTTCCTCAGCCCCTCAGCCACTAAACAAGAACATGCTCTAACTGTCAAACCTCTCTTTAAAATCAAATCCCATTTCATTCATACACACCTTCATATTTAACCTTGGACTGTCTTTATCATTGTCGAAAAACACATTCCCTTTTCCTTTATCACTTCCTACTTCCTTCCGTCCGTCCTTCCGTCCTTCCTTCCTTCCTTCCTTCCTACCCTCCCTCCATATCCTCCTGTGAGGTCCTGACTGACACATTCAATCTGCATCTATAACATTATACAGACCAGACTGAGTAGCAATCAGTGTGTGTGTGTGTGTGTGTGTGTGTGTGCGTGTGTGTGTCAGACCAGTAGGGATTTCATGATTATGATTGCTAAGGACACGTGCTGACCGAATTCTTCAATGATTGCCTGCCGCCAAACACAACATAAATGCCAAACACAACAATAAACCCTTCGAGAGAGAGAGACAGAGAGAGAGAGAGAGACCGAGAGAGAGAGAGAGAAAGAGAGAGAGAGAGAGACAGAGAGAGAAATGACAGCATCATACACTTGGAGTCCTGCTTCTTGAAGGTATCCAGACCACAATAAAATGAGCAGAGAGTGACCAAGAGGGACCTGAAAACAAGGAGCAGATGGAAAAACAACCACATGAAAAAGTGTGTGTGTGTGTGTGTGTGTGCGTGTTTCCATGCATGTCTATGTGTATCTATGCGTTGTATGTACACTGGACTGATTTTGCCAATTATGGTGTGCTCATATGCTGAGCTGATTGTTGGCTACATGTTCTATTTTCATTTTGTTTTATGCTTGTTTCCTCCACTCTTCATCTGTGTTTTTCCCAATGTACAGCTATCATCAATAACCGTGCTTCAACCTCTATCAATTCCTTCAATCTTCATTAGCAAAACTCTCTCTCTCACACACACACACACACACAAGCCAAACTACATAGGTGCTAGTCCAGACAGAGATACTGTATGTCTTCTGTCTCAAACCTCGGGGCCATTGGCACATCTCTCCCCATCTTTCTTTGTCTCTCTTATAGTCTTTCTGTTTGTCTGTCTCTCTCTCTTAGACTTGCTGTCTCTGCTTACTGTTTTGGCTCCGGTTCAGAAGCCGTGTTGTCATTCAGATCAGCAAGAGTTCATCCTCTTTTGATCTCTCTCCGTCTCCCTTCATTCATTTTCTTCTTCTCTGCCTCTGTCTCTCTCTCTCTTTCTTCCCATTGCTCTGGCTTGTGATTTATGGGTGACACATATTTTACTCTTATAAAGTACCGACATGTTCAACACACAAATTAACATGAACCCATGTACACACAAACACACACACACATTTTTCTTTTTTTATCATGAAAGTAAAAACAGTGCTGCCAAATGTGATGGATTCACTTTGTACTGTTTTGGGACAAAACTAATTTCCACGGAGTTTTAAGGCAGTTACAAAAACAATGCCCGGTGCTTTGAAATGCCTTAGATGAATGTGTTTATTTCAACGGGGCAGTAGAAAAATGGGACGTTCAGTAAAATAACATCTGACGTATTCTACTCTGTGGCTGCTTGGTGCTCTTTGGTCAACAGGGAGTGATTGATCATTCAAAAGGGATTTTGAAATAAAAAAAAGTTTGTGCAATGCTGGCTTGCTGTAATTCCTTTGAGCTGAAGGAATGGTTTATACAGGAATAATAACGCTTGTAACTGAAGAAGTAAAAAGAAAATGAGGAAAATGAGGAATTTTTACTCCTATACATACAAAATGATTGCTGGCATTAAAGTAAAGCACATAGAGGGATTACTTCTAACTTTGGGAATCATGCTTAGAAAATATTTTTGAGGAAATAATCTGTTTTTAAAATAGAATCGCAGGTAGCAAAATTCCTCCAAAATGGATATCTCTGAAACTGTCACTATATCTAGATTTGCATATATGCACTAAGGACAGACTTTTAAAGTTTGGGATTTAAATTGGGTAATCAGGATAAAAAAATTATCTACTTAAGACTAAATTTGAACAGATGTTGTGTCAGTCAGTTTCTAATCTCCAACCTTCATTAGCCCTGGGAAAACTGGATTCAGAAACACCCATTATGTACAACATGCAGAGGATACATGTGGAATAAGAGATGCCTGAATGTCCCTCTCTCCCTCTAATTCCTTTTCTCCCTCAGCGTGTTTTCTTCTCTCACTCTTTTCCTCTTTTAATTTGGCCCCACTGTTTGTTTTTCTTCATTCTTTCATTAGTTGAAAAAACATAGCAGGCATTCCAGCTGTAATACCACTGAGATTCAGTATCAGTATGGGGATTCGGACTCATGTGTGAGTGTGTCTGGGTGTTAGAGAGAGAGGGAGAGAGAGAGAGAGAGAGAGAGAGGGAGATGCCAGTATGCTAGTGATTTTACCAGGAGCGTTGCCTCATGGTGACTCACCCTTGTGCTATGTGTGTTTGTGTATGTATGGGCACACACATCAGCCACACCAGGGCATTGTGGGAATACTGGAGATTCTTCATGAAGCCATTTGGACAGGGATGAGAGCTGCATTTTGTTTTTTAAAAGCTTGCTTACAATTTATTCTCAACCACAATCAGCAAACCACATCAGCAGAGCTATGTTACTCCAGCTACCCAGGATTTCCACATAAATATATGGATCCATAAAACTATATGCACCATAGCACACTAAATACTAGCTATTACTATTTTTTTCATTGCTCAACGGTCAAAGTTAAGCAAAGAGCAACTTCAAGTCTCAAAATGTCTATGTATTCATACAAGAAATGACTAATCTATGTACTTGAAGACCAACTTGAACTTGAAGACAAATCACACAGAATACATTTGACAGGACGTAGCTACATGTCTCAGAGATGCAAAAGGACATCAAAGTGTATCTGAGCAGTTCTAAGTGGCAGTTCTTTGATGCTGGATGTAAATAGGGCTATTCAATGTATCAACATCTCTTTTTAGCATTGTTTTTCCAGTGTGTTTTGTCATGTTTTCCTTTCAACTGATAATGAAACATGTACATTATTAAACCATGAAAGTCAGTTTTATTAGTTTTATTAGTCTGATAATGAATTATGTACATAATTAAACACAGCAAGTCAATTTAATTAGCTTTAGTAGTTTATTGACAGCTGATATATCAAATCAGATCATAATGACATAAATGATGATTGATTACAAAATGAAACCATAAACGATAAAAAATCAAACCTTTAACATATTCATCCATTCAGAATTCTCAGTACTTTTATCCCAATAGGAGTTCTTAAGCATTCAACCACAGACATTTAGTAGAGTTTTCACTCACTAACTTCTGTTTTCCATCCACCAGCCTGAAAATCATGCTTCTAACACATATACCAAATTATGAAAAAGCAGACTGACCCAAATAATGTTATGTTTTCTGTACTGTGGGATCACTGATTCAAGATGCAATTTTGTTTTGGTTATTTAGGATGATCAAAAACTAGATTATGGAAAAACCTGAAAAAAAAAGAAAATTAATCTGATAACACTTACACTAAACTGAAAAGAAACAAAATAATTCAAATAAACACTGCAGTGATTACAATGGTGACAAGCACAAGATATTAAGTCAATTGCTAAAATACGGTAGGTTATGTAAAATTACAGGTTGAATATCATATTTCATAGGATCAAAAAAAAGTGCTGGTTTCAAGGCCACATCTTGTTTTAACACTGCAGTAATGCAGTTTCTGTGACTCAAGAGATGTAAAAGGTTCATCTGGGTTGTCTTGTCATCAGTGAGAATTCACCTGGAAGGATTTTCGCATTTTCACAAAAATATGGAAAGACTGGCTCTGTGAATTCGTGCATGATGATGCGTACATATGTTTTCCTATCAAGGTCAAAAAATGACAGCTTTCCTTGGTCATAATCTAGATGAACTCTGATCTTTTTCGGGAAGGAATCTTCAGATATGAGTTTTATATGATTCTCTGTGATATATTCATAAAGATATCCCATGCAAGCACAGATGTAGATGCCCCACTTCTTCGCACGAGCATGACGTTTGGTTGTAGTCACACCAACATCCCAATACCCGCCCACCTCCACGTCCCAGCTGTGTTTCCCAGAGCTAAAGCCTTCAGAACCAAGGACAATCCCGTTAAGTCTCTCTGGGTTGTTGGGGAGTTGCTGAGCTCTCTCACTTTGTGTCACACGAGTCAAATCCTCTGATATAGTCAGTTGTGTGGAGCCAGTATTGGGGTCCAGAATGACAGGAGCTGGATGGAAAAAAATGAAGATACAATGGAGAAAGTTAACTGAGCTGATCATTACAGTGATAAAGTTAATTAGTTACCTGTAAATACTGTTGCAGATTTAAATACCACAAACATGGGCAGTGAAAAACAACAATGCATTGCTTACTGTATTGGATTATCCCCTTCATCTTCCCCCAGACTGTGAACAGCAGGTTCCCCAGGTGTTTGGCCTCGTTGATCAGGGCTCCTGATGGAGTCTCTGGATCTGGCAGTTTGCACTGGGATCTGCAGGAATATTAGGTAGTCACAGATCTGGAGCGGTTCTGATCTCAGACAGAGGATGAGACACACAGAAAGTGAACTTACCTCTCCAAAGTGGACTTGACATTCTGTGAAATAAAAAGAAAACAAGTCCACAAGTTAATACCTCTCATTTGGTCAGATTATTATTCCAATTTTAGCTGAATATTGAACATTTAACATGTATCATAAATGTGATTACAAGCATGAATGAGATGTCTTCAGCTTTCATCTCCTTGTTTACAACTTTGATCTTGTCTGTGAGTGAGGAGATCTCTGCGGTCAAATTCACAATCCTGATCATCATCGCCTGACTCTTGGTTGTCGCCTCTTTCCTCAGTGCATCAATCCTAGCGGCCTCCTCTGCTCGCAGGAACTGGTAAAACTTCTGAAACTCCTCTTTTATCCTCTTCTCTGTCTGCTGGGCCTGGAGCTGAGAAGAGTGAGTTGAAGATCAGCTGAAACTCACTATTCAACACTTTATAATTTAGTAATCATACAGTGATCCAATAGCAGCTATTGTAGCTTTAACATCGATAACAATTGTTGGTATGTTGTCAACTCTATCCAAAGTAGAATTGAATTGGATAACTGCCTGCTTTCTGTAAAACAAACAAACAAAACTGATTAGTTATATTTCTAAAGTGCCGTGGAGTTGACACCGTTTTTCACAAAAATGGGCAACACAAAATTTGGCTGACTGCATCTATAACTATTATGACTGTGACTTACCTTGATGTGCTGGGCCATTTTATCACACTTGAGTTTTTCCGACTTAAATGTCCCCAGTTTGGTTTTTAAGTGCATCAGTGGGATCTTAAGTTTGGTCTGCAAATGACAGTATATGCACACATTAATTATACAGTATGGATCAGTTGAATAAGACATTTGCTTTTTTGCTATGTGCAATATGAAGAATAATTTATAAAATCAGAAAAACTGGCAAAACCAAACCAAACCAAACCAAACCCTCTCTTTTGAACTTTCCATTTTCACCTGTATGTGCCTCACCTTATGGTCTTCTGCAGCTTCATTGATGGGTACGCAGTTATGTTGCTTATGTTTCTTTGCATCCCTACAGACGACACAGATGGGCTGTTGGTCGTCCTGACAGAAGAGCTTGAGTTTCTCACTGTGCAGACTGCAGAGCTGCTCAGATCCTGATGAAGCTCTCTGACTCCTCTCTTGTCTCAAGGTGTCAGACAGGTTTTTCAAAGCCAGATTGCGGGGCGGTTGACGCATTGGAAACATTTCCTTACAGACTGGACATGTCTGGACCCCACTCTGTCTCCACCATTCCTGAAGACAGACTTTACAGAAGCTGTGACCGCACAACAAGACAACAGGATTCCTAAAAATGTCACAGCACACGGGGCAGGTGCAATCTGCCTCAGACGAGTTGGTAGCCATTCTCTTGTTTTCTTCTGAGGTTCTCTGTGTTCCTGGTCGTCTTTTTCCTGTATGAACTCTCGGAGGACCAACTTACTTTCACTTTCAAAGACCCAGTCCTGTTTGTTTAGCTAGTGCTCAGGTTCAGTACTTTAAGTTGCCAGTAAAACCTCCTTGGTACAAATAAACAGCCTATTGAGTGGATTTTCTTCCTTATTTTCTTTTGAAAGTACATTAACACAAGCAGTTTTAGGTGCTGATTTTGAGTTGCTTCTTCCTGTATTCTGTATATCCGTGTAAAAGGGGTGGAGCTCTGCATTTTTTTCCCTCTGCCCTTTTGCCCTGCCTTGTGAGAAGAAATGACGCATGCTCTCTTCTGGTGCAGCCAAAGACTGGAGAAGGAAATAAACCTTGCTTTATCTGATTACAACCTTCGTTTCTGTGTTTTTTCAATGATTGTGCTCAGTTGTGCCTGAACTAAAGGCATGGTGAGTAGAAAAGACTGGGCTTTTAGAATCAGCAAAGACTGATTAGACTGAAGCTTATAAAAAGAGAATGACATCTTGCTATAGAATGGACACAAAAATGCCTATTTTTTCTTTTTTGCATTTCTTCAATTATTTCCCTACATAAGCACTGAGCAGAATATTTTTTGGCAAAATGATGAGCCTAGATCATATTCCTTCTTTATAGACCTTTAGGCAGGTTGATATTGTGATGCTAAAACATCCATCAGGATATTTGGTCACTGTTTGTGTAGCTGTCATATAGAAAAGGAAGATGTTCTTTAGCACAAATAAACAGGTCTGTTCATGATACTCTATTGCTAGTGCTATGGTGAATGCACAGCTCAGGCTTCGGTGTCAGGGACTCTCTAAAACTGCCTGGACTACAGCTTTGTGTTTAGTTTTGTTTGTGATGAACTGTAGCTGAATGATCTGTTTAATTTTCATTGTGGAAGCTGACCACTTGTGATGTGTTTAGGCAGGGATGATGATGAATGCTACCAAAATATCACAAGCTAGTCTTTCACACTGGATTACAGCACTGTGCACTCAAAAACATATAAAACTTAGATAGATAGATAGATAGATAGATAGATAGATAGATAGATAGATAGATAGATAGATTTCTTTCCTTTTGACTGATAATGAAACATAACAGAATTAAACTCTGAAAGTCAATTTGATTAGCTTTATTAGCTTATTGACAGTTGATTTATCAAATCAGACCATAATGACATAAATTTGATTACAAAATGAAACCAGAGATGATAAAAGATCAAACCATTCATCCATTCGTAATTCATCCATTCAGAATTTTCAGTACTTTTATCCCAATAGGAGTTCTTAAGCATTCAACCACAGACATTTAGTAGTTTTCACTCACCAACTTCTGTTTTCTATCCACCAGCCTGAAAATCATGCTTCTAACATTATGATAAAGCAGACAGACCCACATGTTATGTTTTCTGTACTGTGGGATCACTGATTCAACATGTAATTTAGCTTTGGTTATTTAGAATGATCAAAAACTAGATTATGGAAAAACCTGAATGCTGATGGAGAGCACACACTCCAGGGTTCACATAACGTTGGCAGGTAGAAGATTAGACCTGGATAGACCTAAGTGTGTTGAAATCTGAAAAAGATCACATTAAATCTGAAAAATTTACACTAAACTGAAAGGAAACAAAATTAATTGTTGATTGTTAATTGTTAAATTAGGAATGCCATTGATGACATTGCACCAGTTAAGGTGAAAATCTCTGGTAAGCAAAAAGCACCCTGGAGAAATGCTATGTCTGTAAAACAACGGAAAAGAGAATGCCGAAAGGCTGAACGTAAATGGCGAAAAACAAAACTCCAGGTTCACTATGATATCTACAAAGAGGAGCTTCAAAACTACAACATAGAATTGAGAAATACCAGACAATCCTTTTTTGCCAAGATCATTAGTGAAAATACAAACAATGCACGTACACGTTTTACTACTGTTGATAGATTGATAAATCCCCCAGCATCAATTGCCCCAGAGCTTCTTTCTACTGCTAAATGTAATGAATTTCCCGCCTTTTTAAGTGATTGGACTGTGAGTATCAGACAAACTATCAGTGCTTCCATGTCTAACAGGAAGGTTATGCCTCCATTTCCTTCACGCATAAATAATGTAAGTAATATGGCAAATTTTACTGCTATTGACTACACAACACTTGTGGACGCTATACAACAGCTTAAGTCGTCCACCTGCTGCCTCGACCCTCTGCCCACAAGCTTTTTTAAAAATGTTTTTAGCTGTTTGGCAAATGAGCTATTGCAAATTGTTAACAGCTCTCTTTTGTCTGGTGTTTTCCCAAATGCTTTGAAAACTGCTGTTATTAAGCCTCTGTTAAAGAAGAGTTGCCTGGATGCCTCTGTGATAAGTAATTACAGACCTATTCCCAATCTCCCTTTTATTAGTAAGATCCTGGAAAAAATTGTCTTCAACCAGCTTAACAACTATTTAATTTCAAATGCCCACTTTGACCATTTCCAATCCGGATTTAGACCCCATCATAGTACTGAGACAGCCCTTATTAGAGTTGTGAATGATCTTCGTATAAACACAGATTCAGGCAAACTTTCTATCCTTGTACTTCTGGATCTTAGTGCTGCATTTGACACTGTTGATCACACAATATTATTAGATAGACTAAAAAATTGGGTTGGACTCTCTGGCTTGGTCTTAAATTGGTTCAAGACCTACCTGCAAGGCAGGAACTACTTTGTGTCTATTGGTGACTTTGTCTCTGAAAGGGCCAGTATGATGTGGAGTTCCACAGGGCTCAATCCTTAGCCCTCTTTTATTCAACCTCTACATGCTTCCACTAGGACATATACAGAAAAATAGCATTCATTACCACAATTATGCAGATGACACTCAGCTCTATATATATCTTTCTTCAAGTGACTTTGGTCCTGTAGATTCTCTGATTCAGTGTATCGAGGAAATTAATGACTGGATGTGCCAAAACTTTTTTCAGCTAAATAAAGACAAAACTGAGGTAATTATCTTTGGTACTAAGGAAAAGAGGCAGACAATTAGGACCCATCTTGACTCACTGTCTCTCAAGAGTAAAGACCAAGCTAGGAATCTTGGTGTTATTATGGATGCCGATCTCAATTTTAACAAACATATCAATACCATTACAAGATCAGCCTTTTATCATCTTAAAAATATAACCAAAGTAGGGGGTCTTATGTCAAAGCCTGATTTAGAAAAGCTGATACACGCTTTCATTACCAGCAGGTTAGACTACTGCAATGGTCTTCTCTCCGGTCTCCCCAAAAAAACTCTGGGGCGGTTACAGCTCATTCAGAATGCTGCTGCCAGAGTTCTGACTAAGACTAAGAAAACAGAACACATTACAGCAGTTCTTAGGTCACTGCATTGGCTTCCAGTGTGCCATAGAATTGATTTTAAAATTCTGCTGCTTGTCTATAAAGCGCTAAATGGCTTAGCTCCAAAATACATTTCTGACCTGCTCTTAGGATATGAGCCACCCAGACCTCTGAGGTCATCTGGGACCGGTCTGTTAGTTATTCCCAGGGTGAAAACTAAATCAGGTGAAGCTGCTTTTAGTAATTATGCTCCCAATTACTGGAATAAACTTCCAGAAGCACTGAAATGTGCTCCCACTGTCAGCTCTTTTAAAAGTCGGCTCAAAACATTCCTTTTCTCTGTGGCCTTCTGCTAAATCATCTGTATGTAGATGTAACAGGTGTTATCTTTATTTATTTATTTTATTTCTTTTATTTATGTTTTACCTATTTTATACAAAATTATTCATCAATTGGCGTCACGAACAGGATCCCAACAGGAGTTTCTGCTCTGGTGAGTAGTTTCTCCGCTCTGATGGGATCCTCAAACCTGTATTGAGAATTGAAGGATTTCTTGAAGTTTATAATTGTAATTGTTTAGATGATCTGTGTATTGTTCTAAAGGAACATTTACAAGTCCTATAGGGGCTGTGCGGCCTGCCAATAGGGTGGGGTAAGACCACTGGAAGGACTCTAGGCTCCTTCGAAGAATCCTTCGAAGAATCCTTCAAGATATCATCTAAAATCACTCTCAGAGAAGCTCCGGTGTTTCTGGGAGGTCTTTTAGGTGGTGATTATCTTTGAATATCCTCAGGGGTAAGGCACACTTAATTTGATACTGGCTGACCAGAGGTGTCACCAGTATGAGAGTGACTGCTCAATATCTTTCTTTCTTTCTTTTTAATGTCATTTTAAATAGTTGTGGAGTGTGTATGTATTTTTTCTGTTTTATGTGAAGCACATTGTATTTGCCTTGTGTATGAAATGTGCTATATAAATAAAGTTTGCCTTGCCTTGCCTAATAATTTTGTTAGTAATTATTAACTAGTAATTATCTTGGCGACAAGCACAAGATAAGTAAATTGTTAAAATAGGGTAGGTTACGCAAAATATGTTTGAATATCTTACATCATAATCATCATAAATGAAGTTATTATTATTATAACTAAAGTTCGGGAACAAGACCACGCCTCAAGCACACATTCAATTTCCTGCTCCACCCTATTTAAACGCGCCTAACCATGACCTTTTCTCTCTCGCATGTCTCAGATCTCACGTTTTGCGTACGTTCTCAGACAGACCGAGCTTTGATAAACTTATACGTAATCGATCCCTTACCTGATCTCGCCATGGATCACGAGCTCCAGCTCTTCATCTCGGACAACGACTTGTTCGACCAAGATCCACCAAGATCCGCGGTCTCGGAGTCTCCCCCGTCCGTCGATGAGCCCCAAGCGCCGGTTCAAACTTTTCAGCCATCCCGGTTACGCTCGGTGATCCAGGTTCCTCAACAGCCAATCGTCCATTACTCTCCATCCAGCAGTTCCAACGAGATTCCCCCCTCACCTCCGCGTTCCGACAGAGGTAGAAGTCGCCGTCGTCGTTCGAGGGGAGACATCCCCTCTTCCACTCATCATCTCTCCAACCGTTCAAGATCAAGGCGATCTATTCCCAGGCAACGCCAACAAACAACTCCGGATTCACCCCAAACACACAATGTGTGTCGTCGCGCCACCGACATATCCGACTGGACAGTCGCCCGCTTGCAGCGTGTCCTCAAGGAAAAGAAAATCTTCTTCCACCGCAACGACAACAAAGCAAAACTTTTTCAGCTTTACACGAATTCTCTCCGCACTAATCCTCCCGCGACAACATCAGCAAACACTCCCGTGCTTCCGGGTACTCAAACCAACGTCGCCGCCGTCGGGACTAACCCCGATGACGTCATCACGCCGCATCCAGCCACTCCAGCCCTCAGTCGTGAGGGCCAGGTCGTATCTCCCCCTGTGCCTGCTCCCTTTGTTTCTGATCTGTCTCGTCTCTTTTCTTCTTTTCTGTCATCCCTGTGTCCGCAGGCTGCACAAAACACCCTTGCACATACATCCCTTCAACCCAGCATCCCTTCATCTTCCCTTCCTTCAGCCAGTGCCAGTACAGCTTCCTTGGCTCCTTTGGCCCCCTCTTCCTCCTCCATCCCAGTATGCTCTACTAACCAGAGCGCCCCGACAGCGGCAAGCCATAGCGGTCCCACCAACCCAACACCCCTACTTCCTACTAACCTATCCTTTTTCCCCTCCCTCCCCAACCCCTATCCCCCCCTTCCCCATCACCCAAATGTTTTTTACCCATCCGATAATCCTTCTCTACCTACAGCGCTTCCCACAGCCAGCCCTTTCACATTAGCCTCCGCGCAGCCTCCAGTTCACCCTGCTTCAGCGTCGCGACCATCCCCGGTCTCATCCACCCTCAGGCAACACATCATTTCGGGTAACTACGTCGATCTCGCTCAGCTCCTTCAGCCTTCCATGTCCAATCACCATTATCCCAGGGAGCTGCAAAGCACCCAAGGACCAGTCCTGCTGAGACATCCTCTGCCAAACCGTTCCAGAGAACTCACAGCCACAGAATTTGCATATGCCTTCTCTCTCTACCGTGACACCATCTGTTCAGTTTTCCCCGACCGCAGGGCAGAGCTTGACGACTACATGTCCATTATCCTGGACATGGCCCTGCGGTTTGGTGGCACCGGATTTTACACTTACCACATTCTCTTTGCCTCCCAAGCAGCAGGACGCATCAACCAATTCAACCAGGGCACATACTGGGGCTCCCTGGACTCAGAGCTCTACTGTCGCGTTTTCACAGCCCGTTCCGCCCTAGCGTGCGAGCTTTGTGGCGCACCATCCCATCCTGCTACAGCATGCACCATCGCTGCTCCTCTTCCACGCTCCTTCGCTCCTGCTACACGCCACCCTGCTCCTGCTGCACGCTTCTTCGCTCCTGCTACTAACCCTCCAGTTTTTTCTCGCCTCTCCCCCGCAGCCCCTCCTCCACCCATCACTCCCAAACCGGTTGATACTCAGCCACTTCCCCACAGCTCCACACCTCAGGGCTTCGACAAAAGGGGAAGACCCATCCTGTACCAGGGCGGCAGGATGGTGTGCAATAATTTCAATGATTTAGGCTGCAACGTGTCCAGCTGCCGTTTCCTTCACACCTGTTCCTTCTGTGGAGGCGCCCACTCCAGGCCCACCTGTCCTCACAACCCCACCAAACACAGTTCATGACTTTCTAAGCACCTCAACACACCAATTAAAATCGACGCCCTAGCCACCGCCTTAAAAAGTCACCCAGATCCCGAGTTCGTCAACTTCCTCATCCACGGCTTCACACATGGCTTCCACCCAGGTATCCAGGTCATCCCAGATTCCTCATATACATGTCACAATCTTCAGTCAGCCCTCGTGGAGCCTGACACCGTCGATAAACTCCTAGCCAAAGAGGTAAAGGAGGGTTTTATGATTGGCCCATTTAACAGCCCTCCTTTTCCACTACACAGAATCAGTCCAATCGGCATTGCCACCAGGAAATACTCTGGCAAGAAGAGGCTCATCATCGATCTTTCATCCCCCCATGGTTCCTCCATTCCCAGCATCAACAGTCTCATCCCCAGTCCAGATTTTTCCATGCAGTACGCAACCGTTAATCACGCCATTTCACTCATCCGTCTTGCAGGCCAAGGCGCTTGGTTGGCCAAAGCAGACATCACCAGTGCCTTCAAAGTCCTCCCTATACACCCAGACTACTGGCGTTTTTTCGGCGTCCTCTGGAAGGGCGCTTATTATTTCTCCGTCCGTCTTACCTTCGGGTGCAAAAGCAGCCCCAAAATATTTGACTCCCTCTCCGAAGCACTCTGCTGGATCCTCACCAACAACCATAAACTCCCATATGTCGTCCACCTGCTAGACGACTTCCTCATCGTTACACCACCATCCTCACCCCCATCATATGGTCTCACGACTCTGACATCTGCTTTCTCCGAACTCGGCGTCCCTCTCTCCTCAGAGAAAACAGAAGGACCCAGCACTTCACTTGAATTCCTCGGCATCACACTGGACTCCGTCTCTTTCCAAGCCTCACTGCCCGTCGAGAAAATACACCGCATCTCCCTATTTCTTTCAAACTACCTCCTCGCTCACACATGCACCAAACGCCAGCTACTCGCTCTGCTCGGCCATCTCAATTATGCCATACGCATAATCCCTCAAGGTCGATCTTTCCTCTCTCATCTCCTGTCCATAGCCGCTGCCGTACCTTCTCTGCATGCCCACATCGTCCTAGACAACGCATGCAAGATGGAACTAAGGCTTTGGCAACACTTCCTCTCCTCCTGGAATGGCATAACCTTCTTTTACGAAGACCACATCACCCAGCCCGAGGACATCCAGCTGTACACCGATGCAGCTCCCTCTATCGGATTCGGCGGCTATTACGGAGGGAGGTGGTTCTCGTCCGAATGGCCGCCTGAATTTTCTTCCCTCTCTCCTTCCTCCGCTCTTTACGAGCTGTACCCCATCGTGATAGCAGCACTCCTTTGGGGGCACGAGTGGTCCAAGAAGGCCATTCTGATGCATACGGACAACACCGCAGTCGTCGACATAATTAATAAAGGGCGGTCTCACTCACTGGACATCATGCAGTTCATGCGCAAGCTTACTCTGGTCTCAGCTCAACACCAATTCATCATCCGCGCCAATCACATTCCCGCTTACAAGAACACCATTGCTGACTCCCTGTCTCGCTTCTCATTCCAGAAATTCAAACTCTTGGCGCCAGACTCCGACTCCCATCCCACTCCAGTTCCACCGTTTTCAGCCACCATCTTCAACTAACCCCGCAGCTCCGACACCTGGCCTCAGCATCCCAAGAAGCCATCCTCAATAGCCTTGCTCCCCGAACACTGTCATCATATCTTACAGGATGGAACTGCTTCAAAGCCTTTCACACATGCCACAATCTGCCGTTTCCTTCCTTAGATGTTTTAACCTTAACCAATTTCATCACCTACGCCCATTCAACCCTCCATGTCAGAACTTCAACCATCCACGTCTACATCAGTAGCATCAACTTCTTCGTGAAATTACTCACCGGTGCCCCATGCCCTTCCGTCTCTCATTCCCACATCAGCATGCTAATTAAAGGTCTTCGAAAGGCCGAGCCACAACTCCCATTGAAACGGTTACCCCTCACTTCAGACCTCCTCACACGTTGCATCCAAACCCTTCGCACAGGATACTTATCCCCCTTTATCGACGCCACCCTCGAATCCATGTTCCTCCTGGCCTTCTTCGGATTTCTGCGATGTTCAGAATTCACCTCCACCACCTCCATCTATGATCCGTCTCGCCATGCGAGTCTTTCTGACCTCTCTGTCCACACTCCCGACTCCCTCGTCTTCAACCTCAAATTTAGCAAGACCGACCAACTTGGCGTGTCACATCCCATCATCCTGTTTCGCCTAGATTCATACTTAAGCCCATTCGAACCTTTATACAACTACATAAATTCCAGACTAGCTCGCTACGCTTCACCCCGAGACCCTCTTTTCATCATAGAGTCCGGAGGGATCGCAACACGCTTCTGGTTCCACCAACATCTCCGCCGAGTACTGTCAAAATCAGGAATATCCCCCGAACTATACTCCGGCCACTCATTTCGTATCGGAGCTGCTTCCACTG
The DNA here is from genome assembly GCF_048128805.1 of Centroberyx gerrardi. Lineage (NCBI taxonomy): Eukaryota > Metazoa > Chordata > Actinopteri > Beryciformes > Berycidae > Centroberyx > Centroberyx gerrardi. The sequence continues at coordinate 13,846,068 of NC_136014.1, read as the reverse complement.
CTTCTAGGCAAGGAATTCCTGACCATACTATCAAAATCCTCGGCCGTTGGTCATCTCAAGCCTACCACAGCTACATTCGCAGTAATCTCAGTGACGTTCGAAAAGCTCATGCTCATCTCTGCGTATGAAGCTCTCTTTGGGGGATATGATGGAGCCAAGAAGACTCCCCATCAGCGAGACAGTACCCCCACCCTGAGTCTCAATTCCCTGGTTCCTCGAGCTAACCATCGACCCCAACTCATTCGACCCCCTCGATTCATCCCTTCATCTCGACCCCTTCATCTCGACCCCCGATTCATCCCTCCACCCTCGACCCTTCTTTCATCCCTCCATTCTCGACCCCTCTTTTCCTCAATAAATCATCTCATAGTGGCGTGGTCTTTGTTAGTGAAATGAAGTTATTATTATTATAACTAAAGTTCGGGAACAAGACCACGCCTCAAGCACACATTCAATTTCCTGCTCCACCCTATTTAAACGCGCCTAACCATGACCTTTTCTCTCTCGCATGTCTCAGATCTCATCCCTCCCCCCCAACCCCTTGCTCTTCTCTCTCTCAGTACAGGAACCACAGGGGGATATGATGGAGCCAAGAAGACTCCCCATCAGCGAGACAGTACCCCCACCCTGAGTCTCAATTCCCTGGTTCCTCGAGCTAACCATCGACCCCAACTCATTCGACCCCCTCGATTCATCCCTTCATCTCGACCCCTTCATCTCGACCCCCGATTCATCCCTCCACCCTCGACCCTTCTTTCATCCCTCCATTCTCGACCCCTCTTTTCCTCAATAAATCATCTCATAGTGGCGTGGTCTTTGTTAGTGAAGTCTAGGTTAAAAAAAAAGTGCTGATTTCAGCGCCACATCCTCTTGTTTGACCACTGCAGTAATGTTTCTGTGACTCAAGAGATGTAAAAGTTTTATCTGGGTTGTCCTGTCGTCAGTGAGAATTCAACTGGAAGGATTTTCACATTTTCACAAAAATACGGAAAGACTGGCTCTGTGAAAGAGTGCCTGATGGTGTGTACATGTGTTTTTCTATCAAGGTCAAAAAATGACAGCTTTCCTTGGTCATAATCTAGCTGCACTCTGATTTTGTTGGGGAAGGAATTTCCAGATATGAGTTGTCTATGATTCTCTGTGGTATATTCATAAAGATCTCCCATGCAAGCACAGATGTAGATGCCCCAGTTCTTCACACAATCATGACGTTTGGTTGTAGTCACACCAACATCCCAATACCCGCCCACCTCTACATCCCAGCTGTGTTTCCCAGAGCTAAAGCCTTCAGAACCAAGGACACTCCCGCTAAGTCTCTCTGGGTTGTTGGGGAGTTGCTGAGCTCTTTCACTTTCTGTCACACGAGTCAAATCCTCTGATATAGTCAGTCGTGTGTCGCCAGTATTGGGGTTCAGAATGACAGGAGCTGGATGGAAAAGATACAATGGGGAAAGTTAACTGAGCTGATCATTACAGTGAGAATGTTAATTAGCTATCTGTAAATACTGTTGCAGATTTAAATGCCAAAAACATGGCCAGTGAAAAACAATGTTGCATTGCTTACTGTATTGGATTATCCCCTTCATCTTCCCCCAGACTGTGTACAGCAGGTTCCCCAGGTGTTTGGCCTCATTGATCAGAGCTCCTGATGGAGTCTCTGGATCTGGCAGTTTGCACTGGGATCTGCAGGAATATTAAGTAGTCACAGATCTGGAGCGGTTCTGATCTCACACAGAGGATGAGACACACAGGAAGTGAACTTACCTCTCCAAAGTGGACTTGACATTCTGTGAAATAAAAAGAAAACAAGGCCACAAGTCAATACCTCTCATTTGGTCAGATTATTATCCCAATTTTAGCTTAATATTGAACATTTAACATGTATCATAAATGTGATTACAAGCATGAATGAGATGTCTTCAGATTTCATCTCCTCCTTTATGACTTTGATCTTGTCTGTGAGCGAGGAGATCTCTGCGGCCAAATTCACAATCCTGATCGTCATCGCCTGACTCTTGGTTGTCGCCTCTTTCCTCAGTGCATCAATCCTAGCGGCCTCCTCTGCTCGCAGGAACTGGTAAAACTTCTGAAACTCCTCTTTTATCCTCTTCTCCGTCTGCTGGGCCTGGAGCTGAGAAGAGTGAGTTGAAGATCAGCTGAAACTCACTATTCAACACTTTATAATTTAGTAAAAATACAGTAATCCAATAGCAGCTATTGTAGCTTTAACATCGATAACAGACATTTGTTGATATGTTGTCAACTCTGTCCAAAGCACAATTTAATTGGATAACTGCCTGCTTTTTGTAAAACAAACAAAACGGATTAGTTATATTTCTAAAGCTTGAGAAAAATAGGGTTGAAACCATTTTTCGCAAAAATATCTATAACTATTGTGACTGTGACTTACCTTGATGTGGCTGGCCATTTCATCACATTTAAGTTTTTCCCACTTAAATGTCCCCAGTTTGGTTTTTAAGTGCATCAGTGGGATCTTAAGTTTGGTCTGCAAATGACAGTATATGCACACATTGATTATACAGTATGGATCAGTTGAATAAGACATTTGCTTTTTTGCTATGTGCAATATGAATAATCATTTATAAAATCAGAAAAACTGGCAAAACCAAACATAATTTTTCCAGTTGTGTCTGATCCAACAACATTGGTACATGCAGCCCTCTCTTTTGAACTTTCCATTTTCACCTGTATGTGCCTCACCTTATGCTCTTCTGCAGCTTCATTGATGGGTACGCAGTTATGTTGCTTATGTTTCTTTGCATCCCTACAGACGACACAGATGGGCTGTTGGTCGTCCTGACAGAAGAGCTTGAGTTTCTCACTGTGCAGACTGCAGAGCTGCTCAGATCCTGGTGAAGCTCTCTGACTCCTCTCTTGTCTCAAGGTGTCAGACAGGTTTTTCAAAGCCAGATTGCGGGGCGGTTGACGCATTGGAAACATTTCCTTACAGACTGGACATGTCTGGACCCCACTCTGTCTCCACCATTCCTGAAGACAGACTTTACAGAAGCTGTGACCGCACAACAAGACAACAGGATCCCTAAAAATGTCACAGCACACGGGGCAGGTGCAATCCGCCTCAGACGAGTTGGTAGCCATTTTGTTGTTTTCTTGTGAGGTTCTCTGTGTTCCTGGTCGTCTTTTTCCTGTATGAACTCTCGGAGGACCAACTTACTTTCACTTTCAAAGACCCACTCCTGTTTGTTTAGCTAGTGCTCAGGTTCAGTACTTTAAGTTGCCAGTAGTACAAATAAACAGCCTATTGAGTGGATTGTCTTCCTTATTTTCTTTTGAAAGTACATTAACACACGCAGTTTTAGGTGCTGATTTCAAGTTGCTTGTTGTATTCTGTATATCCGTGTAAAAGGGGTGGAGCTCTGCATTTTTTTTTCTCTGTACCTTTGCCCTGCCTTGTGAGAAGAAATGACCCATGCTCTCTTCTGGTACAGCCAAAGACTGGAGAAGGAAATAAACCTTGCTTTATCTGATTATCACCATAGTTTCTGTGTGTGTACAATGATTGTGCTCAGTTGTGCCTGAACTAAAGGCATGGTGAGTAGAAAAGACTGGGCTTTTAGAATCAGCAAAGACTGATCAGACTGAAGCTTATTTAAGGCAAGATGAGAATGACATCTTGCTACAGGAAGGACATAAAAATGCCCCTTTTGTTTGCATTCCTTCAATTTTCAGTTACATAAGCGTTGAGCAGAATATTTAGGCTAAATGTTAAGCCTAGATCATATTTCTTCTTTATAGACCTTTAGGCAGGTTGAGCTTGTGATGCTAAAAAGTCCATCAGGATATTTGGTCACTGTTTGTGTAGCTGTCATACAGAAAAGGAAGATGTTCTTCAGCACAAATAAGCAGGTCTGTTCATGATACTTAGTGCTAATGCACAGCTCAGGCTTTGGTGTCAGGGACTCTCTAAAACTGCCTGGACTACAGCTTTGTGTTTAGTTTGTTTGTGATGAACTGTAGCTGAATGATCTGTTTAATTTTCATTGTGGAAGCTGACCACTTGTGATGTGTTTAGGCAGGGATGATGATGAATGCTACCAAAATATCACAAGCTAGTCTTTCACACTGGATTACAGCACTGTGCACTCAAAAACATATAAAACTTAGATAGATAGATAGATAGATAGATAGATAGATAGATAGATAGATAGATTTCTTTCCTTTTGACTGATAATGAAACATAACAGAATTAAACTCTGAAAGTCAATTTGATTAGCTTTATTAGCTTATTGACAGTTGATTTATCAAATCAGACCATAATGACATAAATTTGATTACAAAATGAAACCAGAGATGATAAAAGATCAAACCATTCATCCATTCGTAATTCATCCATTCAGAATTTTCAGTACTTTTATCCCAATAGGAGTTCTTAAGCATTCAACCACAGACATTTAGTAGTTTTCACTCACCAACTTCTGTTTTCTATCCACCAGCCTGAAAATCATGCTTCTAACATTATGATAAAGCAGACAGACCCACATGTTATGTTTTCTGTACTGTGGGATCACTGATTCAACATGTAATTTAGCTTTGGTTATTTAGAATGATCAAAAACTAGATTATGGAAAAACCTGAATGCTGATGGAGAGCACACACTCCAGGGTTCACATAATGTTGACACATAAAAGATTAGACCAGGATAGACCTAAGTGTGTTGAAAACACTAAATCTGAAAAACTTGAAAGAGAAACAAAATGCATAATTTTGTTAGTAATTATGAATTAGTAATTATGGTGGCGACAAGCACAAGTCAATTGCTAAAATACGGTAGGTTATGCAAAATATGTTTGAATATCTTACATCATGATCATCATAAGTCTAGGATAAAAAAAGTGCCACATCTTGTTGTTCGACCACTGCAGTAATGTTTCTGTGACTCAAGAGATGTAAAAGGTTTATCTGGGTCGTCTTGTCATCAGTGACAATTCAACTGGAAGGATTTTTGTATTGTCATTAAAATACGGAAAGACTGGTTCTGTGAATGTGTGCTTGATGGTGCGCACATGTGTTTTCCTATCAAGGTCAAAAAATGACAGCTTTCCTTGGTCATAATCTAGCTGAACTCTGATCTTTTTTGGGAAGGAATCTACCAATATGAGTTTTGTATAATCCTCTGGAGTAAGTTCACGAAGATATCCAGTGCAAACACACATGTAGATGCCCCAGTTCTTCTCACAATCATGGCGCTTAGTTATAGCAGTCACACCAACATCCCAATACCCGCCCACCTCTACATCCCAGCTGTGTTGCCCAGAGCTAAAGCCTTCAGAACCAAGGACAATCCTGCCATGTCTCTCTGGGTTGTTGGGGAGTTGCTGAGCTCTCTCACTTTTTGTCACACGAGTCAAATCCTCTGATATAGTCATTAGTGTGTTGCCAGTATTGGGGTCCAGAATGACAGGAGCTGGATGGAAAAGATACAATGGGGAAAGTTAACTGAGCTGATAATTGAGAATGTTAATTGGCTATCTGTATACTGTTGCAGATTTAAATACCACAAACATGGCCAGTGAAAAACAATGTTGCATTGCTTACTGTATTGGATTATCCCCTTCATCTTCCCCCAGACTGTGAACAGCAGGTTCCCCAGGTGTTTGGCCTCGTCGATCAGGGCTCCTGATGGAGTCTCTGGATCTGGCAGTTTGCACTGGGATCTGCAGGAATATTAGGTAGTCACAGATCTGGAGTGGTTCTGATCTCACACAGAGGATGAGACACACAGGAAGTGAACTTACCTCTCTATAGTGGACTTGACATTCTGTGAAATAAAGAGACAACAAGGCCAGAAGTCAATACCTCTCATTTGGTCAGATTATTATTCCAATCTTATCTTAATATTGAACATTTAACATGTATCATAAATGTGATTACAAGCATGAATGAGATGTCTTCAGCTTTCATCTCCTGCTCTACGACTTTGATCTTGTCTGTGAGCGAGGAGATCTCTGCGGTCAAATTCACAATCCTGATCGTCATCGCCTGACTCTTGGTTGTCGCCTCTTTCCTCAGTGCATCAATCCTAGCGGCCTCCTCTGCTCGCAGGAACTGGTAAAACTTCCGAAACTCCTCTTTTATCCTCTTCTCTGTCTGCTGGGCCTGGAGCTGAGAAGAGTGAGTTGAAGATCAGCTGAAACTCACTATTCATAATTTAGTAATTATACAGTAATCCAATAGTAGCTATTGTAGTTTTAACATCCATAACAGAAATTTGTTGGTATGTTGTCAACTCTGTCCAAAGCAGAATTGAATTGTATAACTGAATGTTTTTGTAAAACAAAACTCATTAGTTATATTTCTTAACAAAAATAGAGTTGACATAATTTTTCGCAAAAATATCTATAACTATTGTGACTGTAACTTACCTTGATGTGGCTGGCCATTTTATCACAGTTGAGTTTTTCCAACTTAAATGTCCCCAGTTTGGTTTTTAAGTGCATCAGTGCGATGTTAAGTTTGGTCTGCAAATGAGAGGATATGCATACATTGATTATACAGTATGAATCAGTTAAATAAGACATTTGTTTGCTATGTGCAATATGAAGAATAATTTATAAAATCAGAAAAACTGGCAAAACCAAACCAAACCAAACCAAACCCTCTCTTTTGAACTTTCCATTTTCACCTGTATGTGCCTCACCTTATGGTCTTCTGCAGCTTCATTGATGGGTACGCAGTTATGTTGCTTATGTTTCTTTGCATCCCTACAGACGACACAGATGGGCTGTTGGTCGTCCTGACAGAAGAGCTTGAGTTTCTCACTGTGCAGACTGCAGAGCTGCTCAGATGGTGAATCTCTCTGACTCCTCTCTTGTCTCAAGGTGTCAGACAGGTTTTTCAAAGCCAGATTGCGGGGCGGTTGACGCATTGGAAACATTTCCTTACACACTGGACATGTCTGGACCCCACTCTGTCTCCACCATTCCTGAAGACAGACTTTACAGAAGCTGTGACCACACAACAAGAGAACAGGATCCCTAAAAATGTCACAGCACACGGGGCAGGTGCAGTCCAGCTCGGACGAGCTGGTAGCCATTTTGTTGTTTTCTTGTGAGGTTCTCTGTGTTCCTGGTCGTCTTTTTCCTGTATGAACTCTCAGAGGACCAACTTACTTTCACTTTCAAAGACTCACTCCTGTTTGTTTAGCTAGTGCTCAGGTTCAGTACTTTAAGTTGCCAGTAGTACAAATAAACAGCCTATTGAGTGGATTGTCTTCCTTATTTTCTTTTGAAAATACATTAACACACGCAGTTTTAGGTGCTGATTTCAAGTTGCTTCTTGTATTCTGTATATCCGTGTAAAAGGGGTGGAGCTCTGCATTTTTTTTCTCTGTACCTTTGCCCTGCCTTGTGAGAAGAAATGACGCATGCTCTCTTCTGGTGCAGCCAAAGACTGGAGAAGGAAATAAACCTTGCTTTATCTGATTATCACCATAGTTTCTGTGTGTGTACAATGATTGTGCTCAGTTGTGCCTGAACTAAAGGCATGGTGAGTAGAAAAGACTGGGCTTTTAGAATCAGCAAAGACTGATCAGACTGAAGCTTATTTAAGGCAAGATGAGAATGACATCTTGCTACAGGAAGGACATAAAAATGCCCCTTTTGTTTGCATTTCTTCAATTTTCAGTTACATAAGCGTTGAGCAGAATATTTAGGCTAAATGTTAAGCCTAGATCATATTTCTTCTTTATAGACCTTTAGGCAGGTTGAGCTTGTGATGCTAAAAAGTCCATCAGGATATTTGGTCACTGTTTGTGTAGCTGTCATACAGAAAAGGAAGATGTTCTTCAGCACAAATAAGCAGGTCTGTTCATGATACTTAGTGCTAATGCACAGCTCAGGCTTTGGTGTCAGGGACTCTCTAAAACTGCCTGGACTACAGCTTTGTGTTTAGTTTGTTTGTGATGAACTGTAGCTGAATGATCTGTTTAATTTTCATTGTGGAAGCTGACCACTTGTGATGTGTTTAGGCAGGGATGATGATGAATGCTACCAAAATATCACAAGCTAGTCTTTCACACTGGATTACAGCACTGTGCACTCAAAAACATATAAAACTTAGATAGATAGATAGATAGATAGATAGATAGATTTCTTTCCTTTTGACTGATAATGAAACATAACAGAATTAAACTCTGAAAGTCAATTTGATTAGCTTTATTAGCTTATTGACAGTTGATTTATCAAATCAGACCATAATGACATAAATTTGATTACAAAATGAAACCAGAGATGATAAAAGATCAAACCATTCATCCATTCGTAATTCATCCATTCAGAATTTTCAGTACTTTTATCCCAATAGGAGTTCTTAAGCATTCAACCACAGACATTTAGTAGTTTTCACTCACCAACTTCTGTTTTCTATCCACCAGCCTGAAAATCATGCTTCTAACATTATGATAAAGCAGACAGACCCACATGTTATGTTTTCTGTACTGTGGGATCACTGATTCAACATGTAATTTAGCTTTGGTTATTTAGAATGATCAAAAACTAAATTATGGAAAAACCTGAATGCTGATGGAGAGCACACACTCCAGGGTTCACATAATGTTGACACATAAAAGATTAGACCAGGATAGACCTAAGTGTGTTGAAAACACTAAATCTGAAAAACTTGAAAGAGAAACAAAATGCATAATTTTGTTAGTAATTATGAATTAGTAATTATGGTGGCGACAAGCACAAGTCAATTGCTAAAATACGGTAGGTTATGCAAAATATGTTTGAATATCTTACATCATGATCATCATAAGTCTAGGATAAAAAAAAGTGCCACATCTTGTTGTTCGACCACTGCAGTAATGTTTCTGTGACTCAAGAGATGTAAAAGGTTTATCTGGGTCGTCTTGTCATCAGTGACAATTCAACTGGAAGGATTTTTGTATTGTCATTAAAATACGGTAAGACTGGTTCTGTGAATGTGTGCTTGATGGTGCGCACATGTGTTTTCCTATCAAGGTCAAAAAATGACAGCTTTCCTTGGTCATAATCTAGCTGAACTCTGATCTTTTTTGGGAAGGAATCTACCAATATGAGTTTTGTATAATCCTCTGGAGTAAGTTCACGAAGATATCCAGTGCAAACACACATGTAGATGCCCCAGTTCTTCTCACGATCATGGCGCTTAATTATAGCAGTCACACCAACATCCCAATACCCGCCCACCTCTACATCCCAGCTGTGTTGCCCAGAGCTAAAGCCTTCAGAACCACGGACAATCCTGCCATGTCTCTCTGGGTTGTTGGGGAGTTGCTGAGCTCTCTCACTTTTTGTCACACGAGTCAAATCCTCTGATATAGTCATTAGTGTGTTGCCAGTATTGGGGTCCAGAATGACAGGAGCTGGATGGAAAAGATACAATGGGGAAAGTTAACTGAGCTGATAATTGAGAATGTTAATTGGCTATCTGTATACTGTTGCAGATTTACAGTTTTTTACGATCGCTAGCAAGCATTTTTCAATACTTATAATACTTTTTCTAAACTCTTCACACACCAACTCACCTACAACACACAGTTGGCAAAACAGTTAATTTTATGCTCAAAATCACATATTGTAAACTAAACACCAACACTAATTTTCAAAATGCAAGAATACTTTGTCAAAATACACTAAATCAAATAATTCTTTCAAAACACTAGCACATGTTTTCTTCCAACAGGAACATTTAGTCAATTACAGCACAATGACATACAAAATACTAACAGCAGATGGTATTACAGAAAATGCATTACTTTACATGTGTCAGTTTTACCCTTATACAATTGACAGTATATTGATAGTCAATTGTTTTTCGTACTGCAGTTTCTTTTGAAGTCACTCTACATTTTTCTTTTGTTGAGTGTAGTAAATGTACGCATTTTTTTCTTCTTTTTTGCAAACATTCTATATCAAAAGTGAATGACTCATCTTTACTTTATAGAATGTATAGTATATGAAAAAGGAATAAGTGACAGAATTGCTATAGTAAAGGCATAGGAATAATAGGAAATAGGAAATTACTGCAAGAGATCAACAAAAATCTGCAATATAGCTGCTGGTTACAGTTGTGTAAAAATAAAATATACAAACAGAAAAAGGCACTGAAGAAAAACTTAACTTCAATCAGCTGTTTCTCAATAGCAATAAAAAAATATAGGACATATATTTGTGTTTCAATATATAATATACAATATATATATATATACAATGTGAACTGCTGTTCACTTCAACTGTAGCCTATAAGTTAGGTTTAGAACATGAGGTTATCTGTTCTGACATACAGTGTGCAAGCATTTGTAAATTTGGCAGTAAAAATCCATAGTTTTGGTCTTGGTTGAGCTTGTGTGTAAAAGAAATTCAAGAGTTTTTAAAATGTGTTCACTGAATGCATTTTGTGTCAAAGGAACAAGAAATGTGTTAACGGTATGGCCCGCAACAGACCGATGTTGTGCTAACTGTGTTAAGAGTTATGATAATGTGACTACAGAACTGATAAAAGGTTGCTAGCAATCGTAAAAAACTGTAAATACCACAAACATGGCCAGTGAAAAACAATGTTGCATTGCTTACTGTATTGGATTATCCCCTTCATGCTCCCCCAGACTGTGTACAGCAGGTTCCCCAGGTGTTTGGCCTCGTCGATCAGAGCTCCTGATGGAGTCTCTGGATCTGGCAGTTTGCACTGAGATCTGCAGGAATATTAGGTAGTCACAGATCTGGAGTGGTTCTGATCTCACACAGAGGATGAGACACACAGGAAGTGAACTTACCTCTCTATAGTGGACTTGACATTCTGTGAAATAAAGAGACAACAAGGCCAGAAGTCAATACCTCTCATTTGGTCAGATTATTATTCCAATCTTATCTTAATATTGAACATTTAACATGTATCATAAATGTGATTACAAGCATGAATGAGATGTCTTCAGCTTTCATCTCCTCTACGACTTTGATCTTGTCTGTGAGCGAGGAGATCTCTGCGGTCAAATTCACAATCCTGATCGTCATCGCCTGACTCTTGGTTGTCGCCTCTTTCCTCAGTGCATCAATCCTAGCGGCCTCCTCTGCTCGCAGGAACTGGTAAAACTTCCGAAACTCCTCTTTTATCCTCTTCTCTGTCTGCTGGGCCTGGAGCTGAGAAGAGTGAGTTGAAGATCAGCTGAAACTCACTATTCATAATTTAGTAATTATACAGTAATCCAATAGTAGCTATTGTAGTTTTAACATCCATAACAGAAATTTGTTGGTATGTTGTCAACTCTGTCCAAAGCAGAATTGAATTGTATAACTGAATGTTTTTGTAAAACAAAACTCATTAGTTATATTTCTTAACAAAAATAGAGTTGACATAATTTTTCGCAAAAATATCTATAACTATTGTGACTGTAACTTACCTTGATGTGGCTGGCCATTTTATCACAGTTGAGTTTTTCCAACTTAAATGTCCCCAGTTTGGTTTTTAAGTGCATCAGTGCGATGTTAAGTTTGGTCTGCAAATGAGAGGATATGCATACATTGATTATACAGTATGAATCAGTTAAATAAGACATTTGTTTGCTATGTGCAATATGAAGAATAATTTATAAAATCAGAAAAACTGGCAAAACCAAACCAAACCAAACCAAACCCTCTCTTTTGAACTTTCCATTTTCACCTGTATGTGCCTCACCTTATGGTCTTCTGCAGCTTCATTGATGGGTACGCAGTTATGTTGCTTATGTTTCTTTGCATCCCTACAGACGACACAGATGGGCTGTTGGTCGTCCTGACAGAAGAGCTTGAGTTTCTCACTGTGCAGACTGCAGAGCTGCTCAGATCCTGATGAAGCTCTCTGACTCCTCTCTTGTCTCAAGGTGTCAGACAGGTTTTTCAAAGCCAGATTGCGGGGCGGTTGACGCATTGGAAACATTTCCTTACAGACTGGACACGTCTGGACCCCACTCTGTCTCCACCATTCCTGAAGACAGACTTTACAGAAGCTGTGACCACACAACAAGAGAACAGGATCCCTAAAAATGTCACAGCACACGGGGCAGGTGCAATCCGCCTCAGACGAGTTGGTAGCCATTCTCTTGTTTTCTTGTGAGGTTCTCTGTGTTCCTGGCCGTCTTTTTCCTGTATGAACTCTCGGAGGACCAACTTACTTTCACTTTCAAAGACCCACTCCTGTTTGTTTAGCTAGTGCTCAGGTTCAGTACTTTAAGTTGCCAGTAAAACCTCCTTGGTACAAATAAACAGCCTATTGAGTGGATTTTCTTCCTTATTTTCTTTTGAAAGTACATTAACACAAGCAGTTTTAGGTGCTGATTTTGAGTTGCTTCTTCCTGTATTCTGTATATCCGTGTAAAAGGGGTGGAGCTCTGCATTTTTTTCCCTCTGCCCTTTTGCCCTGCCTTGTGAGAAGAAATGACGCATGCTCTCTTCTGGTGCAGCCAAAGACTGGAGAAGGAAATAAACCTTGCTTTATCTGATTACAACCTTCGTTTCTGTGTTTTTTCAATGATTGTGCTCAGTTGTGCCTGAACTAAAGGCATGGTGAGTAGAAAAGACTGGGCTTTTAGAATCAGCAAAGACTGATTAGACTGAAGCTTATAAAAAGAGAATGACATCTTGCTATAGAATGGACACAAAAATGCCTATTTTTTCTTTTTTGCATTTCTTCAATTATTTCCCTACATAAGCACTGAGCAGAATATTTTTTGGCAAAATGATGAGCCTAGATCATATTCCTTCTTTATAGACCTTTAGGCAGGTTGATATTGTGATGCTAAAACCAAGGGCGGATATTTCATTTCACTGTTGGGGGGGACAATAAACAGAAAAATTTCTCAAGAGCAATTCCTGAAGGGGACACCAAAGGTGCCGCCAAAAGTACTGTTGTATTAAATGTATATAGAGGTCCATTATGAAACATTTCCATAAGCACTTCATTCCTTTCTTATGAAGATTTTATCAAATTGCCTTTGATATTACTGGGGTCTTTCTACTTGGCGTTTCGGTGCACTGAAAAATGATCGGATGTCTGTTTTTCTTTTCTCTGCCATTTTAACTGACCTGGCTGGCTGACAAATAGACACACACACACACACACACACACACACACACACACACACACACACACACACACACACACAGCATGCAGGTTATTTACAGTAGTAGGTGAGATGCAACACCCATTAACTGAACTAAAGCTAATATATGCCTAATTAGATTTAGTTTTCCCGAAAAAGCAGATCTCTAATGTTTTGCTGTCAATGTGTAAAAGTCCAGAACGCTATGAAGCCTGCCAGAAACTTACTTATATTTTAACATAATGTTTGTTGTAATTATGTCTTTTTTATTAATTAAGTCTTCATTTATTTCCAAAATTATGAACAAAATAACATAGTGGCAGCCATTTTACATGCAGTAAGAAAAAAATAATATACTTAGAACCTAATTACATAGGGTAAGTTAATCTTAAATATTATATTATAGAAATATTACTGTTACCATCTACAAAAGATAAAGTATTTTGGTATGAAATCCCGCATTTTAATTTAACCAAGTATCCTGTATCATAAATACATGTCTGGCATTTGTAACAAACCAAACCGCTTGAAAATCGGTCGAAAATTCAGTGAGTTATGATGATTTTAATTGTGGACAGACCTCCTGCCTCCATACACACACATGCATTAGGAGACGCGGCTCGTGCCAACACGCTGACGCACAAGATTCAACCGCGAGGTAACGGAACAAAATGTAGTCTGATTACAGTTGTGAATGTGTTTTATTCTACTGAGTGGTAGAAGTAAAGAAAAATGTCTGACACATCCTTTGTTTTAAGTTAACCTCAGCTACTTACTGGAGGTCAGCCACCACTGACACACTTCCAGAGATCCTCCACACACACTCGTACCGAGGGCTAATGTGTGTGTGTGGGGGTTCGGGGAGGCAGGTAGGCAGTGGACCAAACCACTGTGAGGCATATGAGGGGGGGACTCAATCTTTCGAAACTTAAAAACGCATTGTTTTGCGTCTATAATTATCACAAGTGCTTTCAATGCATATTATAATATTATTTGAAATTATATAGTTATGTTTACAATGATATATTGAGGGGGACAACTCTCTGTTAGTCCCAGGAAGGGGGGGTCCGGACCCCCCTGTCCCCCCCGTGATTTCCGCCCCTGGCTAAAACATCCATCAGGATATTTGGTCACTGTTTGTGTAGCTGTCATATAGAAAAGGAAGATGTTCTTTAGCACAAATAAACAGGTCTGTTCATGATACTCTATTGCTAGTGCTATGGTGAATGCACAGCTCAGGCTTTGGTGTCAGGGACTCTCTAAAACTGCCTGGACTACAGCTTTGTGTTTAGTTTGTTTGTGATGAACTGTAGCTGAATGATCTGTTTAATTTTCATTGTGGAAGCTGGCCACTTGTGATGTGTTTAGGCAGGGATGATGATGAATGCTACCAAAATATCACAAGCTAGTCTTTCACACTGGATTACAGCACTGTGCACTCAAAAACATATAAAACTTAGATAGATACATAGATAGATAGATAGATAGATAGATAGATAGATAGATAGATACATAGATAGATAGATAGATAGATTTCTTTCCTTTTGACTGATAATGAAACATAACAGAATTAAACTCTGAAAGTCAATTTGATTAGCTTTATTAGCTTATTGACAGTTGATTTATCAAATCAGACCATAATGACATAAATTTGATTACAAAATGAAACCAGAGATGATAAAAGATCAAAGCATTCATCCATTCGTAATTCATCCATTCAGAATTTTCAGTACTTTTATCCCAATAGGAGTTCTTAAGCATTCAACCACAGACATTTAGTAGTTTTCACTCACTAACTTCTGTTTTCTATCCACCAGCCTGAAAATCATGCTTCTAACATTATGATAAAGCAGACAGACCCACATGTTATGTTTTCTGTACTGTGGGATCACTGATTCAACATGTAATTTAGCTTTGGTTATTTAGAATGATCAAAAACTAAATTATGGAAAAACCTGAATGCTGATGGAGAGCACACACTCCAGGGTTCACATAATGTTGACACATAAAAGATTAGACCAGGATAGACCTAAGTGTGTTGAAAACACTAAATCTGAAAAACTTGAAAGAGAAACAAAATGCATAATTTTGTTAGTAATTATGAATTAGTAATTATGGTGGCGACAAGCACAAGTCAATTGCTAAAATACGGTAGGTTATGCAAAATATGTTTGAATATCTTACATCATGATCATCATAAGTCTAGGATAAAAAAAAGTGCCACATCTTGTTGTTCGACCACTGCAGTAATGTTTCTGTGACTCAAGAGATGTAAAAGGTTTATCTGGGTCGTCTTGTCATCAGTGACAATTCAACTGGAAGGATTTTTGTATTGTCATTAAAATACGGTAAGACTGGTTCTGTGAATGTGTGCTTGATGGTGCGCACATGTGTTTTCCTATCAAGGTCAAAAAATGACAGCTTTCCTTGGTCATAATCTAGCTGAACTCTGATCTTTTTTGGGAAGGAATCTACCAATATGAGTTTTGTATAATCCTCTGGAGTAAGTTCACGAAGATATCCAGTGCAAACACACATGTAGATGCCCCAGTTCTTCTCACGATCATGGCGCTTAATTATAGCAGTCACACCAACATCCCAATACCCGCCCACCTCTACATCCCAGCTGTGTTGCCCAGAGCTAAAGCCTTCAGAACCACGGACAATCCTGCCATGTCTCTCTGGGTTGTTGGGGAGTTGCTGAGCTCTCTCACTTTTTGTCACACGAGTCAAATCCTCTGATATAGTCATTAGTGTGTTGCCAGTATTGGGGTCCAGAATGACAGGAGCTGGATGGAAAAGATACAATGGGGAAAGTTAACTGAGCTGATAATTGAGAATGTTAATTGGCTATCTGTATACTGTTGCAGATTTACAGTTTTTTACGATCGCTAGCAAGCATTTTTCAATACTTATAATACTTTTTCTAAACTCTTCACACACCAACTCACCTACAACACACAGTTGGCAAAACAGTTAATTTTATGCTCAAAATCACATATTGTAAACTAAACACCAACACTAATTTTCAAAATGCAAGAATACTTTGTCAAAATACACTAAATCAAATAATTCTTTCAAAACACTAGCACATGTTTTCTTCCAACAGGAACATTTAGTCAATTACAGCACAATGACATACAAAATACTAACAGCAGATGGTATCACAGAAAATGCATTACTTTACATGTGTCAGTTTTACCCTTATACAATTGACAGTATATTGATAGTCAATTGTTTTTCGTACTGCAGTTTCTTTTGAAGTCACTCTACATTTTTCTTTTGTTGAGTGTAGTAAATGTACGCATTTTTTTCTTCTTTTTTGCAAACATTCTATATCAAAAGTGAATGACTCATCTTTACTTTATAGAATGTATAGTATATGAAAAAGGAATAAGTGACAGAATTGCTATAGTAAAGGCATAGGAATAATAGGAAATAGGAAATTACTGCAAGAGATCAACAAAAATCTGCAATATAGCTGCTGGTTACAGTTGTGTAAAAATAAAATATACAAACAGAAAAAGGCACTGAAGAAAAACTTAACTTCAATCAGCTGTTTCTCAATAGCAATAAAAAAATATAGGACATATATTTGTGTTTCAATATATAATATACAATATATATATATATACAATGTGAACTGCTGTTCACTTCAACTGTAGCCTATAAGTTAGGTTTAGAACATGAGGTTATCTGTTCTGACATACAGTGTGCAAGCATTTGTAAATTTGGCAGTAAAAATCCATAGTTTTGGTCTTGGTTGAGCTTGTGTGTAAAAGAAATTCAAGAGTTTTTAAAATGTGTTCACTGAATGCATTTTGTGTCAAAGGAACAAGAAATGTGTTAACGGTATGGCCCGCAACAGACCGATGTTGTGCTAACTGTGTTAAGAGTTATGATAATGTGACTACAGAACTGATAAAAGGTTGCTAGCAATCGTAAAAAACTGTAAATACCACAAACATGGCCAGTGAAAAACAATGTTGCATTGCTTACTGTATTGGATTATCCCCTTCATGCTCCCCCAGACTGTGTACAGCAGGTTCCCCAGGTGTTTGGCCTCGTCGATCAGAGCTCCTGATGGAGTCTCTGGATCTGGCAGTTTGCACTGAGATCTGCAGGAATATTAGGTAGTCACAGATCTGGAGTGGTTCTGATCTCACACAGAGGATGAGACACACAGGAAGTGAACTTACCTCTCTATAGTGGACTTGACATTCTGTGAAATAAAGAGACAACAAGGCCAGAAGTCAATACCTCTCATTTGGTCAGATTATTATTCCAATCTTATCTTAATATTGAACATTTAACATGTATCATAAATGTGATTACAAGCATGAATGAGATGTCTTCAGCTTTCATCTCCTCTACGACTTTGATCTTGTCTGTGAGCGAGGAGATCTCTGCGGTCAAATTCACAATCCTGATCGTCATCGCCTGACTCTTGGTTGTCGCCTCTTTCCTCAGTGCATCAATCCTAGCGGCCTCCTCTGCTCGCAGGAACTGGTAAAACTTCCGAAACTCCTCTTTTATCCTCTTCTCTGTCTGCTGGGCCTGGAGCTGAGAAGAGTGAGTTGAAGATCAGCTGAAACTCACTATTCATAATTTAGTAATTATACAGTAATCCAATAGTAGCTATTGTAGTTTTAACATCCATAACAGAAATTTGTTGGTATGTTGTCAACTCTGTCCAAAGCAGAATTGAATTGTATAACTGAATGTTTTTGTAAAACAAAACTCATTAGTTATATTTCTTAACAAAAATAGAGTTGACATAATTTTTCGCAAAAATATCTATAACTATTGTGACTGTAACTTACCTTGATGTGGCTGGCCATTTTATCACAGTTGAGTTTTTCCAACTTAAATGTCCCCAGTTTGGTTTTTAAGTGCATCAGTGCGATGTTAAGTTTGGTCTGCAAATGAGAGGATATGCATACATTGATTATACAGTATGAATCAGTTAAATAAGACATTTGTTTGCTATGTGCAATATGAAGAATAATTTATAAAATCAGAAAAACTGGCAAAACCAAACCAAACCAAACCAAACCCTCTCTTTTGAACTTTCCATTTTCACCTGTATGTGCCTCACCTTATGGTCTTCTGCAGCTTCATTGATGGGTACGCAGTTATGTTGCTTATGTTTCTTTGCATCCCTACAGACGACACAGATGGGCTGTTGGTCGTCCTGACAGAAGAGCTTGAGTTTCTCACTGTGCAGACTGCAGAGCTGCTCAGATCCTGATGAAGCTCTCTGACTCCTCTCTTGTCTCAAGGTGTCAGACAGGTTTTTCAAAGCCAGATTGCGGGGCGGTTGACGCATTGGAAACATTTCCTTACAGACTGGACACGTCTGGACCCCACTCTGTCTCCACCATTCCTGAAGACAGACTTTACAGAAGCTGTGACCACACAACAAGAGAACAGGATCCCTAAAAATGTCACAGCACACGGGGCAGGTGCAATCCGCCTCAGACGAGTTGGTAGCCATTCTCTTGTTTTCTTGTGAGGTTCTCTGTGTTCCTGGCCGTCTTTTTCCTGTATGAACTCTCGGAGGACCAACTTACTTTCACTTTCAAAGACCCACTCCTGTTTGTTTAGCTAGTGCTCAGGTTCAGTACTTTAAGTTGCCAGTAAAACCTCCTTGGTACAAATAAACAGCCTATTGAGTGGATTTTCTTCCTTATTTTCTTTTGAAAGTACATTAACACAAGCAGTTTTAGGTGCTGATTTTGAGTTGCTTCTTCCTGTATTCTGTATATCCGTGTAAAAGGGGTGGAGCTCTGCATTTTTTTCCCTCTGCCCTTTTGCCCTGCCTTGTGAGAAGAAATGACGCATGCTCTCTTCTGGTGCAGCCAAAGACTGGAGAAGGAAATAAACCTTGCTTTATCTGATTACAACCTTCGTTTCTGTGTTTTTTCAATGATTGTGCTCAGTTGTGCCTGAACTAAAGGCATGGTGAGTAGAAAAGACTGGGCTTTTAGAATCAGCAAAGACTGATTAGACTGAAGCTTATAAAAAGAGAATGACATCTTGCTATAGAATGGACACAAAAATGCCTATTTTTTCTTTTTTGCATTTCTTCAATTATTTCCCTACATAAGCACTGAGCAGAATATTTTTTGGCAAAATGATGAGCCTAGATCATATTCCTTCTTTATAGACCTTTAGGCAGGTTGATATTGTGATGCTAAAACCAAGGGCGGATATTTCATTTCACTGTTGGGGGGGACAATAAACAGAAAAATTTCTCAAGAGCAATTCCTGAAGGGGACACCAAAGGTGCCGCCAAAAGTACTGTTGTATTAAATGTATATAGAGGTCCATTATGAAACATTTCCATAAGCACTTCATTCCTTTCTTATGAAGATTTTATCAAATTGCCTTTGATATTACTGGGGTCTTTCTACTTGGCGTTTCGGTGCACTGAAAAATGATCGGATGTCTGTTTTTCTTTTCTCTGCCATTTTAACTGACCTGGCTGGCTGACAAATAGACACACACACACACACACACACACACACACACACACACACAGCATGCAGGTTATTTACAGTAGTAGGTGAGATGCAACACCCATTAACTGAACTAAAGCTAATATATGCCTAATTAGATTTAGTTTTCCCGAAAAAGCAGATCTCTAATGTTTTGCTGTCAATGTGTAAAAGTCCAGAACGCTATGAAGCCTGCCAGAAACTTACTTATATTTTAACATAATGTTTGTTGTAATTATGTCTTTTTTATTAATTAAGTCTTCATTTATTTCCAAAATTATGAACAAAATAACATAGTGGCAGCCATTTTACATGCAGTAAGAAAAAAATAATATACTTAGAACCTAATTACATAGGGTAAGTTAATCTTAAATATTATATTATAGAAATATTACTGTTACCATCTACAAAAGATAAAGTATTTTGGTATGAAATCCCGCATTTTAATTTAACCAAGTATCCTGTATCATAAATACATGTCTGGCATTTGTAACAAACCAAACCGCTTGAAAATCGGTCGAAAATTCAGTGAGTTATGATGATTTTAATTGTGGACAGACCTCCTGCCTCCATACACACACATGCATTAGGAGACGCGGCTCGTGCCAACACGCTGACGCACAAGATTCAACCGCGAGGTAACGGAACAAAATGTAGTCTGATTACAGTTGTGAATGTGTTTTATTCTACTGAGTGGTAGAAGTAAAGAAAAATGTCTGACACATCCTTTGTTTTAAGTTAACCTCAGCTACTTACTGGAGGTCAGCCACCACTGACACACTTCCAGAGATCCTCCACACACACTCGTACCGAGGGCTAATGTGTGTGTGTGGGGGTTCGGGGAGGCAGGTAGGCAGTGGACCAAACCACTGTGAGGCATATGAGGGGGGGACTCAATCTTTCGAAACTTAAAAACGCATTGTTTTGCGTCTATAATTATCACAAGTGCTTTCAATGCATATTATAATATTATTTGAAATTATATAGTTATGTTTACAATGATATATTGAGGGGGACAACTCTCTGTTAGTCCCAGGAAGGGGGGGTCCGGACCCCCCTGTCCCCCCCGTGATTTCCGCCCCTGGCTAAAACATCCATCAGGATATTTGGTCACTGTTTGTGTAGCTGTCATATAGAAAAGGAAGATGTTCTTTAGCACAAATAAACAGGTCTGTTCATGATACTCTATTGCTAGTGCTATGGTGAATGCAC
This sequence comes from Centroberyx gerrardi, assembly GCF_048128805.1. Lineage (NCBI taxonomy): Eukaryota > Metazoa > Chordata > Actinopteri > Beryciformes > Berycidae > Centroberyx > Centroberyx gerrardi. The sequence continues at coordinate 13,825,260 of NC_136014.1, read as the reverse complement.
AGCTCAGGCTTTGGTGTCAGGGACTCTCTAAAACTGCCTGGACTACAGCTTTGTGTTTAGTTTGTTTGTGATGAACTGTAGCTGAATGATCTGTTTAATTTTCATTGTGGAAGCTGGCCACTTGTGATGTGTTTAGGCAGGGATGATGATGAATGCTACCAAAATATCACAAGCTAGTCTTTCACACTGGATTACAGCACTGTGCACTCAAAAACATATAAAACTTAGATAGATACATAGATAGATAGATAGATAGATAGATAGATAGATAGATAGATACATAGATAGATAGATAGATAGATTTCTTTCCTTTTGACTGATAATGAAACATAACAGAATTAAACTCTGAAAGTCAATTTGATTAGCTTTATTAGCTTATTGACAGTTGATTTATCAAATCAGACCATAATGACATAAATTTGATTACAAAATGAAACCAGAGATGATAAAAGATCAAAGCATTCATCCATTCGTAATTCATCCATTCAGAATTTTCAGTACTTTTATCCCAATAGGAGTTCTTAAGCATTCAACCACAGACATTTAGTAGTTTTCACTCACTAACTTCTGTTTTCTATCCACCAGCCTGAAAATCATGCTTCTAACATTATGATAAAGCAGACAGACCCACATGTTATGTTTTCTGTACTGTGGGATCACTGATTCAACATGTAATTTAGCTTTGGTTATTTAGAATGATCAAAAACTAAATTATGGAAAAACCTGAATGCTGATGGAGAGCACACACTCCAGGGTTCACATAATGTTGACACATAAAAGATTAGACCAGGATAGACCTAAGTGTGTTGAAAACACTAAATCTGAAAAACTTGAAAGAGAAACAAAATGCATAATTTTGTTAGTAATTATGAATTAGTAATTATGGTGGCGACAAGCACAAGTCAATTGCTAAAATACGGTAGGTTATGCAAAATATGTTTGAATATCTTACATCATGATCATCATAAGTCTAGGATAAAAAAAAGTGCCACATCTTGTTGTTCGACCACTGCAGTAATGTTTCTGTGACTCAAGAGATGTAAAAGGTTTATCTGGGTCGTCTTGTCATCAGTGACAATTCAACTGGAAGGATTTTTGTATTGTCATTAAAATACGGTAAGACTGGTTCTGTGAATGTGTGCTTGATGGTGCGCACATGTGTTTTCCTATCAAGGTCAAAAAATGACAGCTTTCCTTGGTCATAATCTAGCTGAACTCTGATCTTTTTTGGGAAGGAATCTACCAATATGAGTTTTGTATAATCCTCTGGAGTAAGTTCACGAAGATATCCAGTGCAAACACACATGTAGATGCCCCAGTTCTTCTCACGATCATGGCGCTTAATTATAGCAGTCACACCAACATCCCAATACCCGCCCACCTCTACATCCCAGCTGTGTTGCCCAGAGCTAAAGCCTTCAGAACCACGGACAATCCTGCCATGTCTCTCTGGGTTGTTGGGGAGTTGCTGAGCTCTCTCACTTTTTGTCACACGAGTCAAATCCTCTGATATAGTCATTAGTGTGTTGCCAGTATTGGGGTCCAGAATGACAGGAGCTGGATGGAAAAGATACAATGGGGAAAGTTAACTGAGCTGATAATTGAGAATGTTAATTGGCTATCTGTATACTGTTGCAGATTTAAATACCACAAACATGGCCAGTGAAAAACAATGTTGCATTGCTTACTGTATTGGATTATCCCCTTCATCTTCCCCCAGACTGTGTACAGCAGGTTCCCCAGGTGTTTGGCCTCGTCGATCTGAGCTCCTGATGGAGTCTCTGGATCTGGCAGTTTGCACTGGGATCTGCAGGAATATTAGGTAGTCACAGATCTGGAGTGGTTCTGATCTCACACAGAGGATGAGACACACAGGAAGTGAACTTACCTCTCTATAGTGGACTTGACATTCTGTGAAATAAAGAGACAACAAGGCCAGAAGTCAATACCTCTCATTTGGTCAGATTATTATTCCAATCTTATCTTAATATTGAACATTTAACATGTATCATAAATGTGATTACAAGCATGAATGAGATGTCTTCAGCTTTCATCTCCTCCTCTACGACTTTGATCTTGTCTGTGAGCGAGGAGATCTCTGCGGTCAAATTCACAATCCTGATCGTCATCGCCTGACTCTTGGTTGTCGCCTCTTTCCTCAGTGCATCAATCCTAGCGGCCTCCTCTGCTCGCAGGAACTGGTAAAACTTCCGAAACTCCTCTTTTATCCTCTTCTCTGTCTGCTGGGCCTGGAGCTGAGAAGAGTGAGTTGAAGATCAGCTGAAACTCACTATTCATAATTTAGTAATTATACAGTAATCCAATAGTAGCTATTGTAGTTTTAACATCCATAACAGAAATTTGTTGGTATGTTGTCAACTCTGTCCAAAGCAGAATTGAATTGTATAACTGAATGTTTTTGTAAAACAAAACTCATTAGTTATATTTCTTAACAAAAATAGAGTTGACATAATTTTTCGCAAAAATATCTATAACTATTGTGACTGTAACTTACCTTGATGTGGCTGGCCATTTTATCACAGTTGAGTTTTTCCAACTTAAATGTCCCCAGTTTGGTTTTTAAGTGCATCAGTGCGATGTTAAGTTTGGTCTGCAAATGAGAGGATATGCATACATTGATTATACAGTATGAATCAGTTAAATAAGACATTTGTTTGCTATGTGCAATATGAAGAATAATTTATAAAATCAGAAAAACTGGCAAAACCAAACCAAACCAAACCAAACCCTCTCTTTTGAACTTTCCATTTTCACCTGTATGTGCCTCACCTTATGCTCTTCTGCAGCTTCATTGATGGGTACGCAGTTATGTTGCTTATGTTTCTTTGCATCCCTACAGACGACACAGATGGGCTGTTGGTCGTCCTGACAGAAGAGCTTGAGTTTCTCACTGTGCAGACTGCAGAGCTGCTCAGATGGTGAATCTCTCTGACTCCTCTCTTGTCTCAAGGTGTCAGACAGGTTTTTCAAAGCCAGATTGCGGGGCGGTTGACGCATTGGAAACATTTCCTTACACACTGGACATGTCTGGACCCCACTCTGTCTCCACCATTCCTGAAGACAGACTTTACAGAAGCTGTGACCACACAACAAGACAACAGGATCTCTAAAAATGTCACAGCACACGGGGCAGGTGCAATCCGCCTCGGACGAGTTGGTAGCCATTTTGTTGTTTTCTTGTGAGGTTCTCTGTGTTCCTGGCCGTCTTTTTCCTGTATGAACTCTCGGAGGACCAACTTACTTTCACTTTCAAAGACCCACTCCTGTTTGTTTAGCTAGTGCTCAGGTTCAGTACTTTAAGTTGCCAGTAGTACAAATAAACAGCCTATTGAGTGGATTGTCTTCCTTATTTTCTTTTGAAAGTACATTAACACATGCAGTTTTAGGTGCTGATTTCGAGTTGCTTGTTGTATTCTGTATATCCGTGTAAAAGGGGTGGAGCTCTGCATTTTTTTTTCTCTGTACCTTTGCCCTGCCTTGTGAGAAGAAATGACCCATGCTCTCTTCTGGTGTAGCCAAAGACTGGAGAAGGAAATAAACCTTGCTTTATCTGATTATCACCATAGTTTCTGTGTGTGTACAATGATTGTGCTCAGTTGTGCCTGAACTAAAGGCATGGTGAGTAGAAAAGACTGGGCTTTTAGAATCAGCAAAGACTGATTAGACTGAAGCTTATTTAAGGCAAGAAGAGAATGACATCTTGCTACAGGAAGGACATAAAAATGCCCCTTTTGTTTGCATTTCTTCAATTTTCAGTTACATAAGCATTGAGCAGAATATTTAGGCTAAATGATAAGCCTAGATCATATTTCTTCTTTATAGACCTTTAGGCAGGTTGAGCTTGTGATGCTAAAAAGTCCATCAGGATATTTGGTCACTGTTTGTGTAGCTGTCATACAGAAAAGGAAGATGTCCTTCAGCACAAATAAGCAGGTCTGTTCATGATACTTAGTGCTAATGCACAGCTCAGGCTTTGGTGTCAGGGACTCTCTAAAACTGCCTGGACTACAGCTTTGTGTTTAGTTTGTTTGTGATGAACTGTAGCTGAATGATCTGTTTAATTTTCATTGTGGAAGCTGACCACTTGTGATGTGTTTAGGCAAGGATGATGATGAATGCTACCAAAATATCACAAGCTAGTCTTTCACACTGGATTACAGCACTGTGCACTCAAAAACATATAAAACTTAGATAGATAGATAGATAGATAGATAGATAGATAGATAGATAGATAGATAGATAGATAGATAGATAGATTTCTTTCCTTTTGACGGATAATGAAACATAACAGAATTAAACTCTGAAAGTCAATTTGATTAGCTTTATTAGCTTATTGACAGTTGATTTATCAAATCAGACCATAATGACATAAATTTGATTACAAAATGAAACCAGAGATGATAAAAGATCAAACCATTCATCCATTTGTAATTCATCCATTCAGAACTTTCAGTACTTTTATCCCAATAGGAGTTCTTAAGCATTCAACCACAGACATTTAGTAGTTTTCACTCACCAACTTCTGTTTTCTATCCACCAGCCTGAAAATCATGCTTCTAACACACTTTATGATAAAGCAGACAGACCCACATGTTATGTTTTCTGTACTGTGGGATCACTGATTCAACATGTAATTTAGCTTTGGTTATTTAGAATGATCAAAAACTAGATTATGGAAAAACCTGAATGCTGATAGAGAGCACACACTCCAGGGTTCACATAACGTTGGCAGGTAGAAGATTAGACCTGGATAGACCTAAGTGTGTTGAAATCTGAAAAAGATCACATTAAATCTGAAAAATTTACACTAAACTGAAAGGAAACAAAATTAATTGTTGATTGTTAATTGTTAAATTAGGAATGCCATTGATGACATTACACCAGTTAAGGTGAAAATCTCTGGTAAGCAAAAAGCACCCTGGAGAAATGCTATGTCTGTAAAACAACGGAAAAGAGAATGCCGAAAGGCTGAACGTAAATGGCGAAAAACAAAACTCCAGGTTCACTATGATATCTACAAAGAGGAGCTTCAAAACTACAACATAGAATTGAGAAATACCAGACAATCCTTTTTTGCCAAGATCATTAGTGAAAATACAAACAATGCACGTACACTTTTTACTACTGTTGATAGATTGATAAATCCCCCAGCATCAATTGCCCCAGAGCTTCTTTCTACTGCTAAAGATAATGAATTTCCCGCCTTTTTCAGTGATAGGATTGTGAGTATCAGACAAACTATCAGTGCTTCCATGTCTAACAGGAAGGTTATGCCTCCATTTCCTTCACGCATAAATAATGTAAGTAATATGGCAAATTTTACTGCTATTGATTACACAACACTTGAGGACACTATACAACAGCTTAAGTCGTCCACTTGCTGCCTCGACCCTCTGCCCACAAGCTTTTTTAAAAATGTTTTTAGCTGTTTGGCGAATGAGCTATTGCAAATTGTTAACAGCTCTCTTTTGTCTGGTGTTTTCCCAAATGATTTGAAAACTGCTGTTATTAAGCCTCTGTTAAAGAAGAGTTGCCTGGATGCCTCTGTGATAAGTAATTACAGACCTATTCCCAATCTCCCTTTTATTAGTAAGATCCTGGAAAAAATTGTCTTCAACCAGCTTAACAACTATTTAATTTCAAATGTCCACTTTGACCATTTCCAATCCGGATTTAGACCCTATCACAGTACTGAGACAGCCCTTATTAGAGTTGTGAATGATCTTCGTATAAACACAGATTCAGGCAAACTTTCTATCCTTGTACTTCTGGATCTTAGTGCTGCATTTGACACTGTTGATCACACAATATTATTAGATAGACTAGAAAATTGGGTTGGACTCTCTGGCCTGGTCTTAAATTGGTTCAAGACCTACCTGCAAGGCAGGAACTACTTTGTGTCTATTGGTGACTTTGTCTCTGAAAGGGTCAGTATGATGTGGAGTTCCACAGGGCTCAATCCTTAGCCCTCTTTTATTCAACCTCTACATGCTTCCACTAGGACATATACAGAAAAATAGCATTCATTACCACAATTATGCAGATGACACTCAGCTCTATATATATCTTTCTTCAAGTGACTTTGGTCCTGTAGATTCTCTGATTCAGTGTATCGAGGAAATTAATGACTGGATGTGCCAAAACTTTTTTCAGCTAAATAAAGACAAAACTGAGGTAATTATCTTTGGTACTAAGGAAAAGAGGCAGACAATTAGGACCCATCTTGACTCACTGTCTCTCAAGAGTAAAGACCAAGCTAGGAATCTTGGTGTTATTATGGATGCCGATCTCAATTTTAACAAACATATCAATACCATTACAAGATCAGCCTTTTATCATCTTAAAAATATAACCAAAGTACGGGGTCTTATGTCAAAGCCTGATTTAGAAAAGCTGATACACGCTTTCATTACCAGCAGGTTAGACTACTGCAAGGGTCTTCTCTCCGGTCTCCCCAAAAAAACTCTTAGGATATGAGCCACCCAGACCTCTGAGGTCATCTGGGACCGATCTGTTAGTTGTTCCCAGGGTGAAAACTAAATCAGGTGAAGCTGCTTTTGGTAGTTATGCTCCCAATTACTGGAATAAACTTCCAGAAGCACTGAGATGTGCTCCCACTGTCAGCTCTTTTAAAAGTCGGCTCAAAACATTCCTTTTCTCTGTGGCCTTCTGCTAAATCATCTGTATGTAGATGTAACAGGTGTTATCTTTCTTTATTTCTTTTATTTCTTTTATTTATGTTTTACCTATTTTATACAAAATTATTCATCAATTGGCGTCACGAACAGGATCCCAACAAGAGTCTAGAGGAACTCTGGTGAGTAGTTTCTCTGCTCGGATGGGATCCTCAAACCTGTATTGAGAATTGAAGGATTTCTTGAAGTTTATAATTGTAATTGTTTAGATGATCTGTGTATTGTTCTAAAGGAACATTTACAAGTCCTATAGGGGCTGTGGGACCTGCCGATAGGGTGGGGTAAGACCACTGGAAGGACTCTAGGCTCCTTCGAAGAATCCTTCGAAGAATCCTTCAAGATATCATCTAAAATCACTCTCAGAGAAGCTCCGGTGTTTCTGGGAGGTCTTTTAGGTGGTGATTATCTTTGAATATCCTCAGGGGTAAGGCACACTTAATTTGATACTGGCTGACCAGAGGTGTCACCAGTATGAGAGTGACTGCTCAATATCTTTCTTTCTTTCTTTTTAATGTCATTTTAAATAGTTGTGGAGTGTGTATGTATTTTTTCTGTTTTATGTGAAGCACATTGTATTTGCCTTGTGTATGAAATGTGCTATATAAATAAAGTTTGCCTTGCCTTGCCTAATAATTTTGTTAGTAATTATTAACTAGTAATTATCTTGGCGACAAGCACAAGATAAGTAAATTGTTAAAATAGGGTAGGTTACGCAAAATATGTTTGAATATCTTACATCATAATCATCATAAGTCTAGGTTAAAAAAAAAGTGCTGATTTCAGCGCCACATCCTCTTGTTTGACCACTGCAGTAATGTTTCTGTGACTCAAGAGATGTAAAAGTTTTATCTGGGTTGTCCTGTCGTCAGTGAGAATTCAACTGGAAGGATTTTCAAATTTGCAGAAAAATGCGGAAAGACTGGCTCTGTGAAAATGTGCCTGATGGTGTGTACATATGTTTTTCTATCAAGGTCAAAAAATGACAGCTTTCCTTGGTCATAATCTCTGACTCTGATTTTGTTGGGGAAGGAATTTTCAGGTATGAGTTGTCTATGATTCTCTGTGGTATATTCATAAAGATCTCCCATGCAAGCACAGATGTAGATGCCCCAGTTCTTCACACAATCATGACGTTTGGTTGTAGTCACACCAACATTCCAATAACTGTCCACCTCTACATCCCAGCTGTGTTTCCCAGAGCTAAAGCCTTCAGAACCACGGACAATCCTGCTAAGTCTCTCTGGGTTGTTGGGGAGTTGCTGAGCTCTCTCACTTTCTGTCACACGAGTCAAATCCTCTGATATAGTCAGTCGTGTGTCGCCAGTATTAGGGTCCAGAATGACAGGAGCTGGATGGGAAAAAATGAAGATACAATGGAGAAAGTTAACTGAACTGATCATTACAATAAGACAGATAATTACCTATCTGTAAATACTGTTGCAGATTTAAATGTCAAAAACATGGCCAGTGAAAAGCAACAATGCATTGCTTACTGTATTGGATTATTCCCTTCATCTTCCCCCAGACTGTGAACAGCAGGTTCCCCAGGTGTTTGGCCTCGTCGATCAGAGCTCCTGATGGAGTCTCTGGATCTGGCAGTTTGCACTGGGATCTGCAGGAATATTAAGTAGTCACAGATCTGGAGTGGTTCTGATCTCACACAGAGGATGAGACACACAGGAAGTGAACTTACCTCTCCATAGTGGACTTGACATTCTGTGAAATAAAGAGAAAACAAGGCCACAAGTCAATACCTCTCATTTGGTCAGATTATTATCCCAATCTTAGCTTAATATTGAACATTTAACATGTATCATAAATGTGATTACAAGCATGAATGAGATGTCTTCAGATTTCATCTCCTCCTTTATGACTTTGATCTTGTCTGTGAGCGAGGAGATCTCTGCGGTCAAATTCACAATCCTGATCATCATCGCCTGACTCTTGGTTGTCGCCTCTTTCCTCAGTGCATCAATCCTAGCGGCCTCCTCTGCTCGCAGGAACTGGTAAAACTTCTGAAACTCCTCTTTTATCCTCTTCTCTGTCTGCTGGGCCTGGAGCTGAGAAGAGTGAGTTGAAGATCAGCTGAAACTCACTATTCAACACTTTATAATTTAGTAAAAATACAGTAATCCAATAGCAGCTATTGTAGCTTTAACATCAATAACAGACATTTGTTGGTATGTTGTCAACTCTGTCCAAAGCACAATTGAATTGGATAACTGCCTGCTTTTTGTAAAACAAACAAAACGGATTAGTTATATTTCTAAAGCTTGAGAAGAATAGGGTTGAAACCATTTTTTGCAAAAATATCTATAACTATTGTGACTGTGACTTACCTTGATGTGGCTGGCCATTTCATCACATTTAAGTTTTTCCCACTTAAATGTCCCCAGTTTGGTTTTTAAGTGCATCAGTGGGATCTTAAGTTTGGTCTGCAAATGACAGTATATGCACACATTGATTATACAGTATGGATCAGTTGAATAAGACATTTGCTTTTTTGCTATGTGCAATATGAATAATCATTTATAAAATCAGAAAAACTGGCAAAACCAAACATAATTTTTCCAGTTGTGTCTGATCCAACAACATTGGTACATGCAGCCCTCTCTTTTGAACTTTCCATTTTCACCTGTATGTGCCTCACCTTATGCTCTTCTGCAGCTTCATTGATGGGTACGCAGTTATGTTGCTTATGTTTCTTTGCATCCCTACAGACGACACAGATGGGCTGTTGGTCGTCCTGACAGAAGAGCTTGAGTTTCTCACTGTGCAGACTGCAGAGCTGCTCAGATGGTGAAGCTCTCTGACTCCTCTCTTGTCTCAAGGTGTCAGACAGGTTTTTCAAAGCCAGATTGCGGGGCGGTTGACGCATTGGAAACATTTCCTTACAGACTGGACATGTCTGGACCCCACTCTGTCTCCACCATTCCTGAAGACAGACTTTACAGAAGCTGTGACCGCACAACAAGACAACAGGATCCCTAAAAATGTCACAGCACACGGGGCAGGTGCAATCCGCCTCAGACGAGTTGGTAGCCATTTTGTTGTTTTCTTGTGAGGTTCTCTGTGTTCCTGGTCGTCTTTTTCCTGTATGAACTCTCGGAGGACCAACTTACTTTCACTTTCAAAAACCCACTACTGTTTGTTTAGCTAGTGCTCAGGTTCAGTACTTTAAGTTGCCAGTAGTACAAATAAACAGCCTATTGAGTGGATTGTCTTCCTTATTTTCTTTTGAAAGTACATTAACACACGCAGTTTTAGGTGCTGATTTCAAGTTGCTTGTTGTATTCTGTATATCCGTGTAAAAGGGGTGGAGCTCTGCATTTTTTTTTCTCTGTACCTTTACCCTGCCTTGTGAGAAGAAATGACCCATGCTCTCTTCTGGTACAGCCAAAGACTGGAGAAGGAAATAAACCTTGCTTTATCTGATTATCACCATAGTTTCTGTGTGTGTACAATGATTGTGCTCAGTTGTGCCTGAACTAAAGGCATGGTGAGTAGAAAAGACTGGGCTTTTAGAATCAGCAAAGACTGATCAGACTGAAGCTTATTTAAGGCAAGATGAGAATGACATCTTGCTACAGGAAGGACATAAAAATGCCCCTTTTGTTTGCATTTCTTCAATTTTCAGTTACATAAGCGTTGAGCAGAATATTTAGGCTAAATGTTAAGCCTAGATCATATTTCTTCTTTATAGACCTTTAGGCAGGTTGAGCTTGTGATGCTAAAAAGTCCATCAGGATATTTGGTCACTGTTTGTGTAGCTGTCATACAGAAAAGGAAGATGTTCTTCAGCACAAATAAGCAGGTCTGTTAATGATACTTAGTGCTAATGCACAGCTCAGGCTTTGGTGTCAGGGACTCTCTAAAACTGCCTGGACTACAGCTTTGTGTTTAGTTTGTTTGTGATGAACTGTAGCTGAATGATCTGTTTAATTTTCATTGTGGAAGCTGACCACTTGTGATGTGTTTAGGCAGGGATGATGATGAATGCTACCAAAATATCACAAGCTAGTCTTTCACACTGGATTACAGCACTGTGCACTCAAAAACATATAAAACTTAGATAGATAGATAGATAGATAGATAGATAGATAGATAGATAGATAGATAGATTTCTTTCCTTTTGACTGATAATGAAACATAACAGAATTAAACTCTGAAAGTCAATTTGATTAGCTTTATTAGCTTATTGACAGTTGATTTATCAAATCAGACCATAATGACATAAATTTGATTACAAAATGAAACCAGAGATGATAAAAGATCAAACCATTCATCCATTCGTAATTCATCCATTCAGAATTTTCAGTACTTTTATCCCAATAGGAGTTCTTAAGCATTCAACCACAGACATTTAGTAGTTTTCACTCGCTAACTTCTGTTTTCCATCCACCAGCCTGAAAATCATGCTTCTAACACATTATGATAAAGCAGACAGACCCACATGTTATGTTTTCTGTACTGTGGGATCACTGATTCAACATGTAATTTAGCTTTGGTTATTTAGAATGATCAAAAACTAGATTATGGAAAAACCTGAATGCTGATGGAGAGCACACACTCCAGGGTTCACATAATGTTGACACATAAAAGATTAGACCAGGATAGACCTAAGTGTGTTGAAAACACTAAATCTGAAAAACTTGAAAGAGAAACAAAATGCATAATTTTGTTAGTAATTATTAATTAGTAATTATGGTGGCGACAAGCACAAGTCAATTGCTAAAATACGGTAGGTTATGCAAAATATGTTTGAATATCTTACATCATGATCATCATAAGGATAAAAAAAGTGCCACATCTTGTTGTTCGACCACTGCAGTAATGTTTCTGTGACTCAAGAGATGTAAAAGGTTTATCTGGGTCGTCTTGTCATCAGTGACAATTTTCCTGGAAGGATTTTTGTAATTCCTTTAAAATATGGAAAGACTGGTTCTGTGAATGTATGCCTGATGGTGCGTACATATGTTTTCCTAACAAGGTCAAAAAATGACAGCTTTCCTTGGTTATAATCTAGGTGAACTCTGATCTTTTTCGGGAAGGAATCTTTCAATATGAGTTTTGTATAATCCTCTGGAGTAAGTTCACGAAGATATCCAGTGCAAACACACATGTAGATGCCCCAGTTCTTCTCACGATCATGGCGCTTAGTTATAGCAGTCACACCAACATCCCAATACCCGCCCACCTCCACGTCCCAGCTGTGTTTCCCAGAGCTAAAGCCTTCAGAACCAAGGACAATCCTGCCATGTCTCTCTGGGTTGTTGGGGAGTTGCTGAGCTCTCTCACTTTTTGTCACACAAGTCAAATCCTCTGATATAGTCATTAGTGTGTTGCCAGTATTGGGGTCCAGAATGACAGGAGCTGGATGGAAAAGATACAATGGGGAAAGTTAACTGAGCTGATCATTGAGAATGTTAATTAGCTATCTGTAAATACTGTTGCAGATTTAAATGCCAAAAACATGGGCAGTGAAAAGCAACAATGCATTGCTTACTGTATTGGATTATCCCCTTCATCTTCCCCCAGACTGTGAACAGCAGGTTCCCCAGGTGTTTGGCCTCGTCGATCAGGGCTCCTGATGGAGTCTCTGGATCTGGCAGTTTGCACTGGGATCTGCAGGAATATTAGTTAGTCACAGATCTGGAGTGATTCTGATCTCACACAGAGGATGAGACACACAGAAAGTGAACTTACCTCTCTATAGTGGACTTGACATTCTGTGAAATAAAGAGACAACAAGGCCACAAGTCAATACCTCTCATTTGGTCAGATTATTATTCCAATCTTATCTTAATATTGAACATTTAACATGTATCATAAATGTGATTACAAGCATGAATGAGATGTTTTCAGCTTTCATCTCCTCCTCTACGACTTTGATCTTGTCTGTGAGTGAGGAGATCTCTGCGGTCAAATTCACAATCCTGATCGTCATCGCCTGACTCTTGGTTGTCGCCTCTTTCCTCAGTGCATCAATCCTAGCGGCCTCCTCTGCTCGCAGGAACTGGTAAAACTTCCAAAACTCCTCTTTTATCCTCTTCTCTGTCTGCTGGGCCTGGAGCTGAGAAGAGTGAGTTGAAGATCAGCTGAAACTCACTATTCATAATTTAGTAATTATACAGTAATCCAATAGTAGCTATTGTAGTTTTAACATCCATAACAGAAATTTGTTGGTATGTTGTCAACTCTGTCCAAAGCAGAATTGAATTGTATAACTGAATGTTTTTGTAAAACAAAACTCATTAGTTATATTTCTTAACAAAAATAGAGTTGACATAATTTTTCGCAAAAATATCTATAACTATTGTGACTGTAACTTACCTTGATGTGGCTGGCCATTTTATCACAGTTGAGTTTTTCCAACTTAAATGTCCCCAGTTTGGTTTTTAAGTGCATCAGTGCGATGTTAAGTTTGGTCTGCAAATGAGAGGATATGCATACATTGATTATACAGTATGAATCAGTTAAATAAGACATTTGTTTGCTATGTGCAATATGAAGAATAATTTATAAAATCAGAAAAACTGGCAAAACCAAACCAAACCAAACCAAACCCTCTCTTTTGAACTTTCCATTTTCACCTGTATGTGCCTCACCTTATGCTCTTCTGCAGCTTCATTGATGGGTACGCAGTTATGTTGCTTATGTTTCTTTGCATCCCTACAGACGACACAGATGGGCTGTTGGTCGTCCTGACAGAAGAGCTTGAGTTTCTCACTGTGCAGACTGCAGAGCTGCTCAGATGGTGAATCTCTCTGACTCCTCTCTTGTCTCAAGGTGTCAGACAGGTTTTTCAAAGCCAGATTGCGGGGCGGTTGACGCATTGGAAACATTTCCTTACACACTGGACATGTCTGGACCCCACTCTGTCTCCACCATTCCTGAAGACAGACTTTACAGAAGCTGTGACCACACAACAAGACAACAGGATCTCTAAAAATGTCACAGCACACGGGGCAGGTGCAATCCGCCTCGGACGAGTTGGTAGCCATTTTGTTGTTTTCTTGTGAGGTTCTCTGTGTTCCTGGCCGTCTTTTTCCTGTATGAACTCTCGGAGGACCAACTTACTTTCACTTTCAAAGACCCACTCCTGTTTGTTTAGCTAGTGCTCAGGTTCAGTACTTTAAGTTGCCAGTAGTACAAATAAACAGCCTATTGAGTGGATTGTCTTCCTTATTTTCTTTTGAAAGTACATTAACACATGCAGTTTTAGGTGCTGATTTCGAGTTGCTTGTTGTATTCTGTATATCCGTGTAAAAGGGGTGGAGCTCTGCATTTTTTTTTCTCTGTACCTTTGCCCTGCCTTGTGAGAAGAAATGACCCATGCTCTCTTCTGGTGTAGCCAAAGACTGGAGAAGGAAATAAACCTTGCTTTATCTGATTATCACCATAGTTTCTGTGTGTGTACAATGATTGTGCTCAGTTGTGCCTGAACTAAAGGCATGGTGAGTAGAAAAGACTGGGCTTTTAGAATCAGCAAAGACTGATTAGACTGAAGCTTATTTAAGGCAAGAAGAGAATGACATCTTGCTACAGGAAGGACATAAAAATGCCCCTTTTGTTTGCATTTCTTCAATTTTCAGTTACATAAGCATTGAGCAGAATATTTAGGCTAAATGATAAGCCTAGATCATATTTCTTCTTTATAGACCTTTAGGCAGGTTGAGCTTGTGATGCTAAAAAGTCCATCAGGATATTTGGTCACTGTTTGTGTAGCTGTCATACAGAAAAGGAAGATGTCCTTCAGCACAAATAAGCAGGTCTGTTCATGATACTTAGTGCTAATGCACAGCTCAGGCTTTGGTGTCAGGGACTCTCTAAAACTGCCTGGACTACAGCTTTGTGTTTAGTTTGTTTGTGATGAACTGTAGCTGAATGATCTGTTTAATTTTCATTGTGGAAGCTGACCACTTGTGATGTGTTTAGGCAAGGATGATGATGAATGCTACCAAAATATCACAAGCTAGTCTTTCACACTGGATTACAGCACTGTGCACTCAAAAACATATAAAACTTAGATAGATAGATAGATAGATAGATAGATAGATAGATAGATAGATAGATTTCTTTCCTTTTGACGGATAATGAAACATAACAGAATTAAACTCTGAAAGTCAATTTGATTAGCTTTATTAGCTTATTGACAGTTGATTTATCAAATCAGACCATAATGACATAAATTTGATTACAAAATGAAACCAGAGATGATAAAAGATCAAACCATTCATCCATTTGTAATTCATCCATTCAGAACTTTCAGTACTTTTATCCCAATAGGAGTTCTTAAGCATTCAACCACAGACATTTAGTAGTTTTCACTCACCAACTTCTGTTTTCTATCCACCAGCCTGAAAATCATGCTTCTAACACACTTTATGATAAAGCAGACAGACCCACATGTTATGTTTTCTGTACTGTGGGATCACTGATTCAACATGTAATTTAGCTTTGGTTATTTAGAATGATCAAAAACTAGATTATGGAAAAACCTGAATGCTGATAGAGAGCACACACTCCAGGGTTCACATAACGTTGGCAGGTAGAAGATTAGACCTGGATAGACCTAAGTGTGTTGAAATCTGAAAAAGATCACATTAAATCTGAAAAATTTACACTAAACTGAAAGGAAACAAAATTAATTGTTGATTGTTAATTGTTAAATTAGGAATGCCATTGATGACATTACACCAGTTAAGGTGAAAATCTCTGGTAAGCAAAAAGCACCCTGGAGAAATGCTATGTCTGTAAAACAACGGAAAAGAGAATGCCGAAAGGCTGAACGTAAATGGCGAAAAACAAAACTCCAGGTTCACTATGATATCTACAAAGAGGAGCTTCAAAACTACAACATAGAATTGAGAAATACCAGACAATCCTTTTTTGCCAAGATCATTAGTGAAAATACAAACAATGCACGTACACTTTTTACTACTGTTGATAGATTGATAAATCCCCCAGCATCAATTGCCCCAGAGCTTCTTTCTACTGCTAAAGATAATGAATTTCCCGCCTTTTTCAGTGATAGGATTGTGAGTATCAGACAAACTATCAGTGCTTCCATGTCTAACAGGAAGGTTATGCCTCCATTTCCTTCACGCATAAATAATGTAAGTAATATGGCAAATTTTACTGCTATTGATTACACAACACTTGAGGACACTATACAACAGCTTAAGTCGTCCACTTGCTGCCTCGACCCTCTGCCCACAAGCTTTTTTAAAAATGTTTTTAGCTGTTTGGCGAATGAGCTATTGCAAATTGTTAACAGCTCTCTTTTGTCTGGTGTTTTCCCAAATGATTTGAAAACTGCTGTTATTAAGCCTCTGTTAAAGAAGAGTTGCCTGGATGCCTCTGTGATAAGTAATTACAGACCTATTCCCAATCTCCCTTTTATTAGTAAGATCCTGGAAAAAATTGTCTTCAACCAGCTTAACAACTATTTAATTTCAAATGTCCACTTTGACCATTTCCAATCCGGATTTAGACCCTATCACAGTACTGAGACAGCCCTTATTAGAGTTGTGAATGATCTTCGTATAAACACAGATTCAGGCAAACTTTCTATCCTTGTACTTCTGGATCTTAGTGCTGCATTTGACACTGTTGATCACACAATATTATTAGATAGACTAGAAAATTGGGTTGGACTCTCTGGCCTGGTCTTAAATTGGTTCAAGACCTACCTGCAAGGCAGGAACTACTTTGTGTCTATTGGTGACTTTGTCTCTGAAAGGGTCAGTATGATGTGGAGTTCCACAGGGCTCAATCCTTAGCCCTCTTTTATTCAACCTCTACATGCTTCCACTAGGACATATACAGAAAAATAGCATTCATTACCACAATTATGCAGATGACACTCAGCTCTATATATATCTTTCTTCAAGTGACTTTGGTCCTGTAGATTCTCTGATTCAGTGTATCGAGGAAATTAATGACTGGATGTGCCAAAACTTTTTTCAGCTAAATAAAGACAAAACTGAGGTAATTATCTTTGGTACTAAGGAAAAGAGGCAGACAATTAGGACCCATCTTGACTCACTGTCTCTCAAGAGTAAAGACCAAGCTAGGAATCTTGGTGTTATTATGGATGCCGATCTCAATTTTAACAAACATATCAATACCATTACAAGATCAGCCTTTTATCATCTTAAAAATATAACCAAAGTACGGGGTCTTATGTCAAAGCCTGATTTAGAAAAGCTGATACACGCTTTCATTACCAGCAGGTTAGACTACTGCAAGGGTCTTCTCTCCGGTCTCCCCAAAAAAACTCTTAGGATATGAGCCACCCAGACCTCTGAGGTCATCTGGGACCGATCTGTTAGTTGTTCCCAGGGTGAAAACTAAATCAGGTGAAGCTGCTTTTGGTAGTTATGCTCCCAATTACTGGAATAAACTTCCAGAAGCACTGAGATGTGCTCCCACTGTCAGCTCTTTTAAAAGTCGGCTCAAAACATTCCTTTTCTCTGTGGCCTTCTGCTAAATCATCTGTATGTAGATGTAACAGGTGTTATCTTTCTTTATTTCTTTTATTTCTTTTATTTATGTTTTACCTATTTTATACAAAATTATTCATCAATTGGCGTCACGAACAGGATCCCAACAAGAGTCTAGAGGAACTCTGGTGAGTAGTTTCTCTGCTCGGATGGGATCCTCAAACCTGTATTGAGAATTGAAGGATTTCTTGAAGTTTATAATTGTAATTGTTTAGATGATCTGTGTATTGTTCTAAAGGAACATTTACAAGTCCTATAGGGGCTGTGGGACCTGCCGATAGGGTGGGGTAAGACCACTGGAAGGACTCTAGGCTCCTTCGAAGAATCCTTCGAAGAATCCTTCAAGATATCATCTAAAATCACTCTCAGAGAAGCTCCGGTGTTTCTGGGAGGTCTTTTAGGTGGTGATTATCTTTGAATATCCTCAGGGGTAAGGCACACTTAATTTGATACTGGCTGACCAGAGGTGTCACCAGTATGAGAGTGACTGCTCAATATCTTTCTTTCTTTCTTTTTAATGTCATTTTAAATAGTTGTGGAGTGTGTATGTATTTTTTCTGTTTTATGTGAAGCACATTGTATTTGCCTTGTGTATGAAATGTGCTATATAAATAAAGTTTGCCTTGCCTTGCCTAATAATTTTGTTAGTAATTATTAACTAGTAATTATCTTGGCGACAAGCACAAGATAAGTAAATTGTTAAAATAGGGTAGGTTACGCAAAATATGTTTGAATATCTTACATCATAATCATCATAAGTCTAGGTTAAAAAAAAAGTGCTGATTTCAGCGCCACATCCTCTTGTTTGACCACTGCAGTAATGTTTCTGTGACTCAAGAGATGTAAAAGTTTTATCTGGGTTGTCCTGTCGTCAGTGAGAATTCAACTGGAAGGATTTTCAAATTTGCAGAAAAATGCGGAAAGACTGGCTCTGTGAAAATGTGCCTGATGGTGTGTACATATGTTTTTCTATCAAGGTCAAAAAATGACAGCTTTCCTTGGTCATAATCTCTGACTCTGATTTTGTTGGGGAAGGAATTTTCAGGTATGAGTTGTCTATGATTCTCTGTGGTATATTCATAAAGATCTCCCATGCAAGCACAGATGTAGATGCCCCAGTTCTTCACACAATCATGACGTTTGGTTGTAGTCACACCAACATTCCAATAACTGTCCACCTCTACATCCCAGCTGTGTTTCCCAGAGCTAAAGCCTTCAGAACCACGGACAATCCTGCTAAGTCTCTCTGGGTTGTTGGGGAGTTGCTGAGCTCTCTCACTTTCTGTCACACGAGTCAAATCCTCTGATATAGTCAGTCGTGTGTCGCCAGTATTAGGGTCCAGAATGACAGGAGCTGGATGGGAAAAAATGAAGATACAATGGAGAAAGTTAACTGAACTGATCATTACAATAAGACAGATAATTACCTATCTGTAAATACTGTTGCAGATTTAAATGTCAAAAACATGGCCAGTGAAAAGCAACAATGCATTGCTTACTGTATTGGATTATTCCCTTCATCTTCCCCCAGACTGTGAACAGCAGGTTCCCCAGGTGTTTGGCCTCGTCGATCAGAGCTCCTGATGGAGTCTCTGGATCTGGCAGTTTGCACTGGGATCTGCAGGAATATTAAGTAGTCACAGATCTGGAGTGGTTCTGATCTCACACAGAGGATGAGACACACAGGAAGTGAACTTACCTCTCCATAGTGGACTTGACATTCTGTGAAATAAAGAGAAAACAAGGCCACAAGTCAATACCTCTCATTTGGTCAGATTATTATCCCAATCTTAGCTTAATATTGAACATTTAACATGTATCATAAATGTGATTACAAGCATGAATGAGATGTCTTCAGATTTCATCTCCTCCTTTATGACTTTGATCTTGTCTGTGAGCGAGGAGATCTCTGCGGTCAAATTCACAATCCTGATCATCATCGCCTGACTCTTGGTTGTCGCCTCTTTCCTCAGTGCATCAATCCTAGCGGCCTCCTCTGCTCGCAGGAACTGGTAAAACTTCTGAAACTCCTCTTTTATCCTCTTCTCTGTCTGCTGGGCCTGGAGCTGAGAAGAGTGAGTTGAAGATCAGCTGAAACTCACTATTCAACACTTTATAATTTAGTAAAAATACAGTAATCCAATAGCAGCTATTGTAGCTTTAACATCAATAACAGACATTTGTTGGTATGTTGTCAACTCTGTCCAAAGCACAATTGAATTGGATAACTGCCTGCTTTTTGTAAAACAAACAAAACGGATTAGTTATATTTCTAAAGCTTGAGAAGAATAGGGTTGAAACCATTTTTTGCAAAAATATCTATAACTATTGTGACTGTGACTTACCTTGATGTGGCTGGCCATTTCATCACATTTAAGTTTTTCCCACTTAAATGTCCCCAGTTTGGTTTTTAAGTGCATCAGTGGGATCTTAAGTTTGGTCTGCAAATGACAGTATATGCACACATTGATTATACAGTATGGATCAGTTGAATAAGACATTTGCTTTTTTGCTATGTGCAATATGAATAATCATTTATAAAATCAGAAAAACTGGCAAAACCAAACATAATTTTTCCAGTTGTGTCTGATCCAACAACATTGGTACATGCAGCCCTCTCTTTTGAACTTTCCATTTTCACCTGTATGTGCCTCACCTTATGCTCTTCTGCAGCTTCATTGATGGGTACGCAGTTATGTTGCTTATGTTTCTTTGCATCCCTACAGACGACACAGATGGGCTGTTGGTCGTCCTGACAGAAGAGCTTGAGTTTCTCACTGTGCAGACTGCAGAGCTGCTCAGATGGTGAAGCTCTCTGACTCCTCTCTTGTCTCAAGGTGTCAGACAGGTTTTTCAAAGCCAGATTGCGGGGCGGTTGACGCATTGGAAACATTTCCTTACAGACTGGACATGTCTGGACCCCACTCTGTCTCCACCATTCCTGAAGACAGACTTTACAGAAGCTGTGACCGCACAACAAGACAACAGGATCCCTAAAAATGTCACAGCACACGGGGCAGGTGCAATCCGCCTCAGACGAGTTGGTAGCCATTTTGTTGTTTTCTTGTGAGGTTCTCTGTGTTCCTGGTCGTCTTTTTCCTGTATGAACTCTCGGAGGACCAACTTACTTTCACTTTCAAAAACCCACTACTGTTTGTTTAGCTAGTGCTCAGGTTCAGTACTTTAAGTTGCCAGTAGTACAAATAAACAGCCTATTGAGTGGATTGTCTTCCTTATTTTCTTTTGAAAGTACATTAACACACGCAGTTTTAGGTGCTGATTTCAAGTTGCTTGTTGTATTCTGTATATCCGTGTAAAAGGGGTGGAGCTCTGCATTTTTTTTTCTCTGTACCTTTACCCTGCCTTGTGAGAAGAAATGACCCATGCTCTCTTCTGGTACAGCCAAAGACTGGAGAAGGAAATAAACCTTGCTTTATCTGATTATCACCATAGTTTCTGTGTGTGTACAATGATTGTGCTCAGTTGTGCCTGAACTAAAGGCATGGTGAGTAGAAAAGACTGGGCTTTTAGAATCAGCAAAGACTGATCAGACTGAAGCTTATTTAAGGCAAGATGAGAATGACATCTTGCTACAGGAAGGACATAAAAATGCCCCTTTTGTTTGCATTTCTTCAATTTTCAGTTACATAAGCGTTGAGCAGAATATTTAGGCTAAATGTTAAGCCTAGATCATATTTCTTCTTTATAGACCTTTAGGCAGGTTGAGCTTGTGATGCTAAAAAGTCCATCAGGATATTTGGTCACTGTTTGTGTAGCTGTCATACAGAAAAGGAAGATGTTCTTCAGCACAAATAAGCAGGTCTGTTAATGATACTTAGTGCTAATGCACAGCTCAGGCTTTGGTGTCAGGGACTCTCTAAAACTGCCTGGACTACAGCTTTGTGTTTAGTTTGTTTGTGATGAACTGTAGCTGAATGATCTGTTTAATTTTCATTGTGGAAGCTGACCACTTGTGATGTGTTTAGGCAGGGATGATGATGAATGCTACCAAAATATCACAAGCTAGTCTTTCACACTGGATTACAGCACTGTGCACTCAAAAACATATAAAACTTAGATAGATAGATAGATAGATAGATAGATAGATAGATAGATAGATTTCTTTCCTTTTGACTGATAATGAAACATAACAGAATTAAACTCTGAAAGTCAATTTGATTAGCTTTATTAGCTTATTGACAGTTGATTTATCAAATCAGACCATAATGACATAAATTTGATTACAAAATGAAACCAGAGATGATAAAAGATCAAACCATTCATCCATTCGTAATTCATCCATTCAGAATTTTCAGTACTTTTATCCCAATAGGAGTTCTTAAGCATTCAACCACAGACATTTAGTAGTTTTCACTCACTAACTTCTGTTTTCTATCCACCAGCCTGAAAATCATTCTTCTAACATTACGATAAAGCAGACAGACCCACATGTTATGTTTTCTGTACTGTGGGATCACTGATTCAACATGTAATTTAGCTTTGGTTATTTAGAATGATCAAAAACTAGATTATGGAAAAACCTGAATGCTGATGGAGAGCACACACTCCAGGGTTCACATAATGTTGACACATAAAAGATTAGACCAGGATAGACCTAAGTGTGTTGAAAACACTAAATCTGAAAAACTTGAAAGAGAAACAAAATGCATAATTTTGTTAGTAATTATGAATTAGTAATTATGGTGGCGACAAGCACAAGTCAATTGCTAAAATACGGGAGGTTATGCAAAATATGTTTGAATATCTTACATCATGATCATCATAAGTCTAGGATAAAAAAAGTGCCACATCTTGTTGTTCGACCACTGCAGTAATGTTTCTGTGACTCAAGAGATGAAAAAGGTTTATCTGGGTCGTCTTGTCATCAGTGACAATTCAACTGGAAGGATTTTTGTATTGTCATTAAAATACGGAAAGAGTGGTTCTGTGAATGTGTGCTTGATGGTGCGCACATGTGTTTTCCTATCAAGGTCAAAAAATGAGAGCTTTCCTTGGTCATAATCTAGCTGAACTCTGATCTTTTTTGGGAAGGAATCTACCAATATGAGTTTTGTATAATCCTCTGGAGTAAGTTCACGAAGATATCCAGTGCAAACACACATGTAGATGCCCCAGTTCTTCTCACGATCATGGCGCTTAGTTATAGCAGTCACACCAACATCCCAATACCCGCCCACCTCTACATCCCAGCTGTGTTGCCCAGAGCTAAAGCCTTCAGAACCAAGGACAATCCTGCCATGTCTCTCTGGGTTGTTGGGGAGTTGCTGAGCTCTCTCACTTTTTGTCACACGAGTCAAATCCTCTGATATAGTCATTAGTGTGTTGCCAGTATTGGGGTCCAGAATGACAGGAGCTGGATGGAAAAGATACAATGGGGAAAGTTAACTGAGCTGATAATTGAGAATGTTAATTGGCTATCTGTATACTGTTGCAGATTTAAATACCACAAACATGGCCAGTGAAAAACAATGTTGCATTGCTTACTGTATTGGATTATCCCCTTCATCTTCCCCCAGACTGTGTACAGCAGGTTCCCCAGGTGTTTGGCCTCGTCGATCAGAGCTCCTGATGGAGTCTCTGGATCTGGCAGTTTGCACTGGGATCTGCAGGAATATTAAGTAGTCACAGATCTGGAGTGGTTCTGATCTCACACAGAGGATGAGACACACAGAAAGTGAACTTACCTCTCTATAGTGGACTTGACATTCTGTGAAATAAAGAGACAACAAGGCCACAAGTCAATACCTCTCATTTGGTCAGATTATTATTCCAATCTTATCTTAATATTGAACATTTAACATGTATCATAAATGTGATTACAAGCATGAATGAGATGTCTTCAGCTTTCATCTCCTCCTCTACGACTTTGATCTTGTCTGTGAGCGAGGAGATCTCTGCGGTCAAATTCACAATCCTGATCGTCATCGCCTGACTCTTGGTTGTCGCCTCTTTCCTCAGTGCATCAATCCTAGCGGCCTCCTCTGCTCGCAGGAACTGGTAAAACTTCTGAAACTCCTCTTTTATCCTCTTCTCCGTCTGCTGGGCCTGGAGCTGAGAAGAGTGAGTTGAAGATCAGCTGAAACTCACTATTCATAATTTAGTAATTATACAGTAATCCAATAGTAGCTATTGTAGTTTTAACATCCATAACAGAAATTTGTTGGTATGTTGTCAACTCTGTCCAAAGCAGAATTGAATTGTATAACTGAATGTTTTTGTAAAACAAAATTCATTAGTTATATTTCTTAACAAAAATAGAGTTGACATAATTTTTCGCAAAAATATCTATAACTATTGTGACTGTAACTTACCTTGATGTGGCTGGCCATTTTATCACAGTTGAGTTTTTCCAACTTAAATGTCCCCAGTTTGGTTTTTAAGTGCATCAGTGCGATGTTAAGTTTGGTCTGCAAATGAGAGGATATGCATACATTGATTATACAGTATGAATCAGTTAAATAAGACATTTGTTTGCTATGTGCAATATGAAGAATAATTTATAAAATCAGAAAAACTGGCAAAACCAAACCAAACCAAACCAAACCCTCTCTTTTGAACTTTCCATTTTCACCTGTATGTGCCTCACCTTATGGTCTTCTGCAGCTTCATTGATGGGTACGCAGTTATGTTGCTTATGTTTCTTTGCATCCCTACAGACGACACAGATGGGCTGTTGGTCGTCCTGACAGAAGAGCTTGAGTTTCTCACTGTGCAGACTGCAGAGCTGCTCAGATGGTGAAGCTCTCTGACTCCTCTCTTGTCTCAAGGTGTCAGACAGGTTTTTCAAAGCCAGATTGCGGGGCGGTTGACGCATTGGAAACATTTCCTTACACACTGGACATGTCTGGACCCCACTCTGTCTCCACCATTCCTGAAGACAGACTTTACAGAAGCTGTGACCACACAACAAGAGAACAGGATCCCTAAAAATGTCACAGCACACGGGGCAGGTGCAGTCCAGCTCGGACGAGCTGGTAGCCATTTTGTTGTTTTCTTGTGAGGTTCTCTGTGTTCCTGGTCGTCTTTTTCCTGTATGAACTCTCGGAGGACCAACTTACTTTCACTTTCAAAGACTCACTCCTGTTTGTTTAGCTAGTGCTCAGGTTCAGTACTTTAAGTTGCCAGTAGTACAAATAAACAGCCTATTGAGTGGATTGTCTTCCTTATTTTCTTTTGAAAATACATTAACACACGCAGTTTTAGGTGCTGATTTCAAGTTGCTTCTTGTATTCTGTATATCCGTGTAAAAGGGGTGGAGCTCTGCATTTTTTTTCTCTGTACCTTTGCCCTGCCTTGT